>NW_024609272.1:27500-130761 GCF_018296145.1 Oncorhynchus tshawytscha | reverse complement strand
GCACCACGGTAGGTGTGTGTCTCAGTGTCCAGGTGTGTACAGGACCAGATCCATGTTTAGCTAGCACCACGGTAGGTGTGTGTCTCAGTGTCCAGGTGTGTACAGGACCAGATCCATGTTTAGCTAGCACCACGGTAGGTGTGTGTCTCAGTGTCCAGGTGTGTACAGGACCAGATCCCTGTTTAGCTAGCACCACGGTAGGTGTGTGTCTCAGTGTCCAGGTGTGTACAGGACCAGATCCATGTTTAGCTAGCACCACGGTAGGTGTGTGTCTCAGTGTCCAGGTGTGTACAGGACCAGATCCATGTTTAGCTAGCACCACAGTAGGTGTGTGTCTCAGTGTCCAGGTGTGTACAGGACCAGATCCATGTTTAGCTAGCACCACGGTAGGTGTGTGTCTCAGTGTCCAGGTGTGTACAGGACCAGATCCCTGTTTAGCTAGCACCACGGTAGGTGTGTGTCTCAGTGTCCAGGACCAGATCCATGTTTAGCTAGCACCACGGTAGGTGTGTGTCTCAGTGTCCAGGTGTGTACAGGTGTCTCCAGATAGCGTAGTAGTGTGTAGCTGCTCCCATGGCAACGAACAGGTGCCAGATGGCGTGAGCGAACGGGACGACTCCATCGCTCTTAAAGAAGGCCACACCCACTACGTAGAAAATCCCACCCACCGCCAGCTCACACAAACCTGCCCTGTCCGCCTGCAACAAACACACACACGATCAGGGTTTAGGGGATAAAATCCTTTGAAAGCTTGAACATTGACTTTAGGTAAATGTTTCTGGACAATCAATGGTGTGTGTGTGTGTTACCATGGACAGGATGACAAGTGCAGGCCCCGCCCCCATGGCCACGTATCCTAGTAACTCCAACAGTTTATACCTGCAGGGAGTGACATCACCTGAGATTATTAACATCAGGGAGAGTGGTGTGTGTGTGTACGTGCGTGCGCGTGAGTGTGTGTGTGTGTGGTACCTCTCGTGGAAGTAGAAGACGTATGTGGAGCCGATAACTGCCATGATCCAGATAATCCATCGCATGTGACTCGACCACGGACCCAACTCCCTCAGCATCAACCTAGAAACCACGGACCCAACTCCTCATCATCAACCCAGAAACACATGACCACGGACCCAACTCCCTCAGCATCAACCTAGAAACACATGACCACGGACCCAACTCCTCAGCATCAACCTAGAAACCACGGACCCAACTCCCTCATCATCAACCCAGAAACAAATGACCACGGACCCAACTCCTCAGCATCAACCTAGAAACCACGGACACAACTCCCTCAGCATCAACCCAGAAACACGTGACCACGGACCCAACTCCCTCAGCATCAACCTAGAAACACATGACCACGGACCCAACTCCTCAGCATCAACCTAGAAACACATGACCACGGACCCAACTCCCTCAGCATCAACCCAGAAACACATGACCACAGACCCAACTCCCTCATCATCAACCTAGAAACCACGGACCCAACTCCCTCAGCATCAACCCAGAAACACGTGACCACGGACCCAACTCCCTCAGCATCAACCTAGAAACACATGACCACGGACCCAACTCCCTCAGCATCAACCTAGAAACACATGACCACGGACCCAACTCCTCAGCATCAACCCAGAAACACATGACCACGGACCCAACTCCCTCATCATCAACCTAGAAACCACGGACCCAACTCCCTCAGCATCAACCTAGAAACACATGACCACGGACCCAACTCCCTCAGCATCAACCTAGAAACACATGACCACGGACCCAACTCCCTCAGCATCAACCTAGAAACCACGGACCCAACTCCCTCAGCATCAACCTAGAAACCACGGACCCAACTCCCTCAGCATCAACCCAGAAACACATGACCACGGACCCAACTCCCTCAGCATCAACCTAGAAACACATGACCACGGACCCAACTCCCTCAGCATCAACCTAGAAACACATGACCACGGACCCAACTCCCTCAGCATCAACCTAGAAACACATGACCACGGACCCAACTCCCTCAGCATCAACCCAGAAACACATGACCACGGACCCAACTCCCTCAGCATCAACCCAGAAACACGTGACCACGGACCCAACTCCCTCAGCATCAACCTAGAAACACATGACCACGGACCCAACTCCCTCAGCATCAACCTAGAAACACATGACCACGGACCCAACTCCCTCAGCATCAACCCAGAAACACATGACCACGGACCCAACTCCCTCATCATCAACCTAGAAACCACGGACCCAACTCCCTCAGCATCAACCCAGAAACACGTGACCACGGACCCAACTCCCTCAGCATCAACCTAGAAACACATGACCACGGACCCAACTCCCTCAGCATCAACCTAGAAACACATGACCACGGACCCAACTCCTCATCATCAACCTAGAAACCACGGACCCAACTCCCTCAGCATCAACCTAGAAACACATGACCACGGACCCAACTCCCTCAGCATCAACCTAGAAACACATGACCACGGACCCAACTCCCTCAGCATCAACCTAGAAACCACGGACCCAACTCCCCCAGCATCAACCTAGAAACCACGGACCCAACTCCCTCAGCATCAACCCAGAAACACATGACCACGGACCCAACTCCCTCAGCATCAACCTAGAAACACATGACCACGGACCCAACTCCCTCAGCATCAACCTAGAAACACATGACCACGGACCCAACTCCCTCAGCATCAACCCAGAAACACATGACCACGGACCCAACTCCCTCATCATCAACCTAGAAACCACGGACCCAACTCCCTCACACCCAGAAACACGTGACCACGGACCCAACTCCCTCAGCATCAACCTAGAAACACATGACCACGGACCCAACTCCCTCAGCATCAACCCAGAAACACATGACCACGGACCCAACTCCCTCATCATCAACCTAGAAACCACGGACCCAACTCCCTCAGCATCAACCTAGAAACACATGACCACGGACCCAACTCCCTCAGCATCAACCTAGAAACCACGGACCCAACTCCCTCATCATCAACCCAGAAACACATGACCACGGACCCAACTCCCTCAGCATCAACCTAGAAACCACGGACCCAACTCCCTCAGCATCAACCCAGAAACACGTGACCACGGACCCAACTCCCTCAGCATCAACCTAGAAACACATGACCACGGACCCAACTCCCTCAGCATCAACCTAGAAACACATGACCACGGACCCAACTCCCTCAGCATCAACCCAGAAACACATGACCACGGACCCAACTCCCTCAGAAACCTAGAAACCACGGACCCAACTCCCTCAGCATCAACCCAGAAACACGTGACCACGGACCCAACTCCCTCAGCATCAACCTAGAAACACATGACCACGGACCCAACTCCCTCAGCATCAACCTAGAAACACATGACCACGGACCCAACTCCCTCAGCATCAACCCAGAAACACATGACCACGGACCCAACTCCCTCATCATCAACCTAGAAACCACGGACCCAACTCCAACTCCCTCAGCATCAACCTAGAAACACATGACCACGGACCCAACTCCCTCAGCATCAACCTAGAAACACATGACCACGGACCCAACTCCCTCAGCATCAACCCAGAAACACATGACCACGGACCCAACTCCCTCAGCATCAACCCAGAAACACATGACCACGGACCCAACTCCCTCATCATCAACCTAGAAACCACGGACCCAACTCCCTCATCATCACCCAGAAACACGTGACCACGGACCCAACTCCCTCAGCATCAACCTAGAAACACATGACCACGGACCCAACTCCCTCAGCATCAACCCAGAAACACATGACCACGGACCCAACTCCCTCATCATCAACCTAGAAACCACGGACCCAACTCCCTCAGCATCAACCTAGAAACACATGACCACGGACCCAACTCCCTCAGCATCAACCTAGAAACACATGACCACGGACCCAACTCCCTCAGCATCAACCTAGAAACCACGGACCCAACTCCTCATCATCAACCCAGAAACACGGACCACGGACCCAACTCCCTCAGCATCAACCTAGAAACACATGACCACGGACCCAACTCCCTCAGCATCAACCTAGAAACACATGACCACGGACCCAACTCCCTCAGCATCAACCCAGAAACACATGACCACGGACCCAACTCCCTCATCATCAACCTAGAAACCACGGACCCAACTCCCTCATCATCACCCAGAAACACGTGACCACGGACCCAACTCCCTCAGCATCAACCTAGAAACACATGACCACGGACCCAACTCCCTCAGCATCAACCCAGAAACACATGACCACGGACCCAACTCCTCATCATCAACCTAGAAACCACGGACCCAACTCCCTCAGCATCAACCTAGAAACACATGACCACGGACCCAACTCCCTCAGCATCAACCTAGAAACACATGACCACGGACCCAACTCCCTCAGCATCAACCTAGAAACCACGGACCCAACTCCCTCATCATCAACCCAGAAACACATGACCACGGACCCAACTCCCTCAGCATCAACCTAGAAACACATGACCACGGACCCAACTCCCTCAGCATCAACCTAGAAACCACGGACCCAACTCCCTCATCATCAACCCAGAAACACATGACCACGGACCCAACTCCCTCAGCATCAACCTAGAAACCACGGACCCAACTCCCTCAGCATCAACCCAGAAACACGTGACCACGGACCCAACTCCCTCAGCATCAACCTAGAAACACATGACCACGGACCCAACTCCCTCAGCATCAACCTAGAAACACATGACCACGGACCCAACTCCCTCAGCATCAACCCAGAAACACATGACCACGGACCCAACTCCTCATCATCAACCTAGAAACCACGGACCCAACTCCCTCATCATCAACCTAGAAACCACGGACCCAACTCCCTCAGCATCAACCCAGAAACACGTGACCACGGACCCAACTCCCTCAGCATCAACCTAGAAACACATGACCACGGACCCAACTCCCTCAGCATCAACCTAGAAACACATGACCACGGACCCAACTCCCTCAGCATCAACCCAGAAACACATGACCACGGACCCAACTCCCTCATCATCAACCTAGAAACCACGGACCCAACTCCCTCAGCATCAACCTAGAAACACATGACCACGGACCCAACTCCCTCAGCATCAACCTAGAAACACATGACCACGGACCCAACTCCCTCAGCATCAACCTAGAAACCACGGACCCAACTCCCTCATCATCAACCCAGAAACAAATGACCACGGACCCAACTCCCTCAGCATCAACCTAGAAACCACGGACCCAACTCCCTCAGCATCAACCCAGAAACACGTGACCACGGACCCAACTCCCTCAGCATCAACCTAGAAACACATGACCACGGACCCAACTCCCTCAGCATCAACCTAGAAACACATGACCACGGACCCAACTCCCTCAGCATCAACCTAGAAACCACGGACCCAACTCCCTCATCATCAACCCAGAAACAAATGACCACGGACCCAACTCCCTCAGCATCAAACTAGAAACCACGGACCCAACTCCCTCAGCATCAACCAAGAAACACATGACCACGGACCCAACTCCCTCAGCATCAACCTAGAAACACATGACCACGGACCCAACTCCCTCAGCATCAACCTAGAAACCACGGACCCAACTCCCTCAGCATCAACCTAGAAACACATGACCACGGACCCAACTCCCTCAGCATCAACCTAGAAACACATGACCACGGACCCAACTCCCTCAGCATCAACCTAGAAACCACGGACCCAACTCCCTCATCATCAACCCAGAAACACATGACCACGGACCCAACTCCCTCAGCATCAACCTAGAAACACATGACCACGGACCCAACTCCCTCAGCATCAACCTAGAAACCACGGACCCAACTCCCTCAGCATCAACCCAGAAACACATGACCACGGACCCAACTCCCTCAGCATCAACCTAGAAACCACGGACCCAACTCCCTCAGCATCAACCAGAAACACGGACCACACCCAACTCCCTCAGCATCAACCTAGAAACACATGACCACGGACCCAACTCCCTCAGCATCAACCTAGAAACACATGACCACGGACCCAACTCCCTCAGCATCAACCTAGAAACCACGGACCCAACTCCCTCAGCATCAACCCAGAAACACGTGACCACGGACCCAACTCCCTCAGCATCAACCTAGAAACACATGACCACGGACCCAACTCCCTCAGCATCAACCTAGAAACACATGACCACGGACCCAACTCCCTCAGCATCAACCCAGAAACACATGACCACGGACCCAACTCCCTCATCATCAACCTAGAAACCACGGACCCAACTCCCTCAGCATCAACCTAGAAACACATGACCACGGACCCAACTCCCTCAGCATCAACCTAGAAACACATGACCACGGACCCAACTCCTCAGCATCAACCTAGAAACCACGGACCCAACTCCCTCATCATCAACCCAGAAACACATGACCACGGACCCAACTCCCTCAGCATCAACCTAGAAACCAACCCAACTCCCTCAGCATCAACCTAGAAACACGTGACCACGGACCCAACTCCCTCAGCATCAACCTAGAAACACATGACCACGGACCCAACTCCCTCAGCATCAACCTAGAAACACATGACCACGGACCCAACTCCCTCAGCATCAACCCAGAAACACATGACCACGGACCCAACTCCCTCATCATCAACCTAGAAACCACGGACCCAACTCCCTCAGCATCAACCCAGAAACACGTGACCACGGACCCAACTCCCTCAGCATCAACCTAGAAACACATGACCACGGACCCAACTCCCTCAGCATCAACCTAGAAACACATGACCACGGACCCAACTCCCTCAGCATCAACCCAGAAACACATGACCACGGACCCAACTCCCTCATCATCAACCTAGAAACCACGGACCCAACTCCCTCAGCATCAACCTAGAAACACATGACCACGGACCCAACTCCCTCAGCATCAACCTAGAAACACATGACCACGGACCCAACTCCCTCAGCATCAACCTAGAAACCACGGACCCAACTCCCTCAGCATCAACCTAGAAACCACGGACCCAACTCCCTCATCATCAACCCAGAAACACATGACCACGGACCCAACTCCCTCAGCATCAACCTAGAAACCACGGACCCAACTCCCTCAGCATCAACCTAGAAACCACGGACCCAACTCCTCCCTCAGCATCAACCTAGAAACCACGGACCCAACTCCCTCAGCATCAACCCAGAAACACATGACCACGGACCCAACTCCCTCAGCATCAACCTAGAAACACATGACCACGGACCCAACTCCTCAGCATCAACCTAGAAACACATGACCACGGACCCAACTCCCTCAGCATCAACCTAGAAACACATGACCACGGACCCAACTCCCTCAGCATCAACCTAGAAACACATGACCACGGACCCAACTCCCTCAGCATCAACCTAGAAACACATGACCACGGACCCAACTCCCTCAGCATCAACCTAGAAACCACGGACCCAACTCCCTCATCATCAACCCAGAAACACATGACCACGGACCCAACTCCCTCAGCATCAACCTAGAAACACATGACCACGGACCCAACTCCCTCAGCATCAACCTAGAAACCACGGACCCAACTCCCTCAGCATCAACCTAGAAACACATGACCACGGACCCAACTCCCTCAGCATCAACCTAGAAACCACGGACCCAACTCCCTCATCATCAACCTAGAAACCACGGACCCAACTCCCTCAGCATCAACCCAGAAACACGTGACCACGGACCCAACTCCCTCAGCATCAACCTAGAAACACATGACCACGGACCCAACTCCCTCAGCATCAACCTAGAAACACATGACCACGGACCCAACTCCCTCAGCATCAACCTAGAAACACATGACCACGGACCCAACTCCCTCAGCATCAACCTAGAAACCACGGACCCAACTCCCTCAGCATCAACCTAGAAACACATGACCACGGACCCAACTCCCTCAGCATCAACCTAGAAACACATGACCACGGACCCAACTCCCTCAGCATCAACCTAGAAACCACGGACCCAACTCCCTCATCATCAACCCAGAAACACATGACCACGGACCCAACTCCCTCAGCATCAACCTAGAAACACATGACCACGGACCCAACTCCCTCAGCATCAACCTAGAAACACATGACCACGGACCCAACTCCCTCAGCATCAACCCAGAAACACATGACCACGGACCCAACTCCCTCAGCATCAACCTAGAAACCACGGACCCAACTCCCTCAGCATCAACCTAGAAACACATGACCACGGACCCAACTCCCTCAGCATCAACCCAGAAACACATGACCACGGACCCAACTCCCTCAGCATCAACCTAGAAACACATGACCACGGACCCAACTCCCTCAGCATCAACCTAGAAACACATGACCACGGACCCAACTCCCTCAGCATCAACCTCCCACGGACCCAACTCCCTCAGCATCAACCTAGAAACACATGACCACGGACCCAACTCCCTCAGCATCAACCCAGAAACACATGACCACGGACCCAACTCCCTCAGCATCAACCTAGAAACCACGGACCCAACTCCCTCAGCATCAACCTAGAAACACATGACCACGGACCCAACTCCCTCAGCATCAACCTAGAAACACATGACCACGGACCCAACTCCCTCAGCATCAACCTAGAAACCACGGACCCAACTCCCTCAGCATCCCTAGAAACCACGGACCCAACTCCCTCAGCATCAACCCAGAAACACATGACCACGGACCCAACTCCTCAGCATCAACCTAGAAACCACGGACCCAACTCCCTCAGCATCAACCTAGAAACCAACCACGGACCCAACTCCCTCAGCATCAACCTAGAAACACATGACCACGGACCCAACTCCCTCAGCATCAACCTAGAAACCACGGACCCAACTCCCTCAGCATCAACCCAGAAACACATGACCACGGACCCAACTCCCTCAGCATCAACCTAGAAACACATGACCACGGACCCAACTCCCTCAGCATCAACCTAGAAACACATGACCACGGACCCAACTCCTCAGCATCAACCTAGAAACACATGACCACGGACCCAACTCCCTCATCATCAACCTAGAAACCACGGACCCAACTCCCTCAGCATCAACCAGAAACACATGACCACGGACCCAACTCCCTCAGCATCAACCTAGAAACACATGACCACGGACCCAACTCCCTCAGCATCAACCCAGAAACACATGACCACGGACCCAACTCCCTCATCATCAACCTAGAGAAACCACGGACCCAACTCCCTCAGCATCAACCTAGAAACACATGACCACGGACCCAACTCCCTCAGCATCAACCTAGAAACACATGACCACGGACCCAACTCCCTCAGCATCAACCTAGAAACCACGGACCCAACTCCTCAGCATCAACCCAGAAACACATGACCACGGACCCAACTCCCTCAGCATCAACCTAGAAACACATGACCACGGACCCAACTCCCTCAGCATCAACCTAGAAACCACGGACCCAACTCCCTCATCATCAACCCAGAAACACATGACCACGGACCCAACTCCCTCAGCATCAACCTAGAAACCACGGACCCAACTCCCTCAGCATCAACCCAGAAACACGTGACCACGGACCCAACTCCCTCAGCATCAACCTAGAAACACATGACCACGGACCCAACTCCCTCAGCATCAACCTAGAAACACATGACCACGGACCCAACTCCCTCAGCATCAACCCAGAAACACATGACCACGGACCCAACTCCCTCATCATCAACCTAGAAACCACGGACCCAACTCCCTCATCATCAACCTAGAAACCACGGACCCAACTCCCTCAGCATCAACCCAGAAACACGGACCACGGACCCAACTCCCTCAGCATCAACCTAGAAACACATGACCACGGACCCAACTCCCTCAGCATCAACCTAGAAACACATGACCACGGACCCAACTCCCTCAGCATCAACCCAGAAACACATGACCACGGACCCAACTCCCTCAGCATCAACCTAGAAACCACGGACCCAACTCCCTCAGCATCAACCTAGAAACACATGACCACGGACCCAACTCCCTCAGCATCAACCTAGAAACACATGACCACGGACCCAACTCCCTCAGCATCAACCTAGAAACCACGGACCCAACTCCCTCAGCATCAACCTAGAAACACATGACCACGGACCCAACTCCCTCAGCATCAACCTAGAAACACATGACCACGGACCCAACTCCCTCAGCATCAACCCAGAAACACATGACCACGGACCCAACTCCCTCATCATCAACCTAGAAACCACGGACCCAACTCCCTCAGCATCAACCTAGAAACACATGACCACGGACCCAACTCCCTCAGCATCAACCTAGAAACCACGGACCCAACTCCCTCATCATCAACCCAGAAACAAATGACCACGGACCCAACTCCCTCAGCATCAACCTAGAAACCACGGACCCAACTCCCTCAGCATCAACCCAGAAACACGTGACCACGGACCCAACTCCCTCAGCATCAACCTAGAAACACATGACCACGGACCCAACTCCCTCAGCATCAACCTAGAAACACATGACCACGGACCCAACTCCCCAGCATCAACCCAGAAACACATGACCACGGACCCAACTCCCTCAGCATCAACCTAGAAACCACGGACCCAACTCCCTCAGCATCAACCCAGAAACACGTGACCACGGACCCAACTCCCTCAGCATCAACCTAGAAACACATGACCACGGACCCAACTCCCTCAGCATCAACCTAGAAACACATGACCACGGACCCAACTCCCTCAGCATCAACCCAGAAACACATGACCACGGACCCAACTCCCTCATCATCAACCTAGAAACCACGGACCCAACTCCCTCAGCATCAACCTAGAAACACATGACCACGGACCCAACTCCTCAGCATCAACCTAGAAACCACGGACCCAACTCCCTCAGCATCAACCTAGAAACACATGACCACGGACCCAACTCCCTCAGCATCAACCTAGAAACACATGACCACGGACCCAACTCCCTCAGCATCAACCCAGAAACACATGACCACGGACCCAACTCCCTCATCATCAACCTAGAAACCATCACCCAACTCCCTCAGAAACCTACACATGACCACGGACCCAACTCCCTCAGCATCAACCTAGAAACCACGGACCCAACTCCCTCAGCATCAACCTAGAAACCACGGACCCAACTCCCTCATCATCAACCCAGAAACACATGACCACGGACCCAACTCCCTCAGCATCAACCTAGAAACCACGGACCCAACTCCCTCAGCATCAACCTAGAAACACATGACCACGGACCCAACTCCCTCAGCATCAACCTAGAAACACATGACCACGGACCCAACTCCCTCAGCATCAACCTAGAAACACATGACCACGGACCCAACTCCTCAGCATCAACCTAGAAACACATGACCACGGACCCAACTCCCTCAGCATCAACCTAGAAACACGTGACCACGGACCCAACTCCCTCAGCATCAACCTAGAAACACATGACCACGGACCCAACTCCCTCAGCATCAACCTAGAAACACATGACCACGGACCCAACTCCCTCAGCATCAACCTAGAAACACATGACCACGGACCCAACTCCCTCAGCATCAACCTAGAAACCACGGACCCAACTCCCTCAGCATCAACCCAGAAACACATGACCACGGACCCAACTCCCTCAGCATCAACCTAGAAACACATGACCACGGACCCAACTCCCTCAGCATCAACCTAGAAACACATGACCACGGACCCAACTCCCTCAGCATCAACCCAGAAACACATGACCACGGACCCAACTCCCTCATCATCAACCTAGAAACCACGGACCCAACTCCCTCAGCATCAACCTAGAAACACATGACCACGGACCCAACTCCCTCAGCATCAACCTAGAAACACATGACCACGGACCCAACTCCCTCAGCATCAACCCAGAAACACATGACCACGGACCCAACTCCCTCATCATCAACCTAGAAACCACGGACCCAACTCCCTCAGCATCAACCTAGAAACACGTGACCACGGACCCAACTCCCTCAGCATCAACCTAGAAACACATGACCACGGACCCAACTCCCTCAGCATCAACCCAGAAACACATGACCACGGACCCAACTCCCTCATCATCAACCTAGAAACCACGGACCCAACTCCCTCAGCATCAACCTAGAAACACATGACCACGGACCCAACTCCCTCAGCATCAACCTAGAAACCACGGACCCAACTCCCTCATCATCAACCCAGAAACACATGACCACGGACCCAACTCCCTCAGCATCAACCTAGAAACCACGGACCCAACTCCCTCAGCATCAACCCAGAAACACGGACCACGGACCCAACTCCCTCAGCATCAACCTAGAAACACATGACCACGGACCCAACTCCTCAGCATCAACCTAGAAACACATGACCACGGACCCAACTCCCTCAGCATCAACCTAGAAACACATGACCACGGACCCAACTCCCTCAGCATCAACCTAGAAACCACGGACCCAACTCCCTCATCATCAACCTAGAAACACATGACCACGGACCCAACTCCCTCAGCATCAACCTAGAAACACATGACCACGGACCCAACTCCCTCAGCATCAACCTAGAAACACATGACCACGGACCCAACTCCCTCAGCATCAACCTAGAAACACATGACCACGGACCCAACTCCCTCAGCATCAACCTAGAAACCACGGACCCAACTCCCTCAGCATCAACCTAGAAACCACGGACCCAACTCCCTCAGCATCAACCCAGAAACACATGACCACGGACCCAACTCCCTCAGCATCAACCTAGAAACCACGGACCCAACTCCTCATCATCAACCTAGAAACCACAGACCCAACTCCCTCAGCATCAACCTAGAAACCCACGGACCCAACTCCCTCAGCATCAACCTAGAAACACATGACCACGGACCCAACTCCCTCAGCATCAACCTAGAAACCATGACCACGGACCCAACTCCCTCAGCAAACCTAGAAACACATGACCACGGACCCAACTCCCTCAGCATCAACCTAGAAACCACGGACCCAACTCCCTCAGCATCAACCCAGAAACACATGACCACGGACCCAACTCCCTCAGCATCAACCTAGAAACACATGACCACGGACCCAACTCCCTCAGCATCAACCTAGAAACACATGACCACGGACCCAACTCCCTCAGCATCAACCCAGAAACACATGACCACGGACCCAACTCCCTCATCATCAACCTAGAAACCACGGACCCAACTCCCTCAGCATCAACCTAGAAACCACAGACCCAACTCCCTCAGATCAACCCAGAAACACGTGACCACGGACCCAACTCCCTCAGCATCAACCTAGAAACACATGACCACGGACCCAACTCCCTCAGCATCAACCCAGAAACACATGACCACGGACCCAACTCCCTCAGCATCAACCTAGAAACCACGGACCCAACTCCCTCAGCATCAACCTAGAAACACATGACCACGGACCCAACTCCCTCAGCATCAACCTAGAAACCACGGACCCAACTCCCTCATCACCCTACCACGGACCCAACTCCCTCAGCATCAACCCAGAAACACATGACCACGGACCCAACTCCCTCAGCATCAACCTAGAAACCACGGACCCAACTCCCTCAGCATCAACCTAGAAACACATGACCACGGACCCAACTCCCTCAGCATCAACCTAGAAACACATGACCACGGACCCAACTCCCTCAGCATCAACCTAGAAACACATGACCACGGACCCAACTCCCTCAGCATCAACCTAGAAACACATGACCACGGACCCAACTCCCTCAGCATCAACCTAGAAACCCCACGGACCCAACTCCCTCATCATCAACCTAGAAACACATGACCACGGACCCAACTCCCTCAGCATCAACCTAGAAACACATGACCACGGACCCAACTCCCTCAGCATCAACCTAGAAACACATGACCACGGACCCAACTCCCTCAGCATCAACCCAGAAACACATGACCACGGACCCAACTCCCTCATCATCAACCTGAAACCACGGACCCAACTCCCTCATCATCAACCTAGAAACACGTGACCACGGACCCAACTCCCTCAGCATCAACCTAGAAACACATGACCACGGACCCAACTCCCTCAGCATCAACCCAGAAACACATGACCACGGACCCAACTCCCTCAGCATCAACCTAGAAACCACCACGGACCCAACTCCCTCAGCATCGCATCAACCTAGAAACACATGACCACGGACCCAACTCCCTCAGCATCAACCTAGAAACCACGGACCCAACTCCCTCAGCATCAACCTAGAAACACATGACCACGGACCCAACTCCCTCAGCATCAACCTAGAAACCACGGACCCAACTCCCTCAGCATCAACCCAGAAACACGTGACCACGGACCCAACTCCCTCAGCATCAACCTAGAAACACATGACCACGGACCCAACTCCCTCAGCATCAACCTAGAAACACATGACCACGGACCCAACTCCCTCAGCATCAACCTAGAAACACATGACCACGGACCCAACTCCCTCATCATCAACCCAGAAACCACGGACCCAACTCCCTCAGCATCAACCTAGAAACACATGACCACGGACCCAACTCCCTCAGCATCAACCTAGAAACACATGACCACGGACCCAACTCCCTCAGCATCAACCTAGAAACACATGACCACGGACCCAACTCCCTCAGCATCAACCCAGAAACACATGACCACGGACCCAACTCCCTCATCATCAACCTAGAAACCACGGACCCAACTCCCTCAGCATCAACCCAGAAACACATGACCACGGACCCAACTCCCTCAGCATCAACCTAGAAACCACGGACCCAACTCCCTCAGCATCAACCCAGAAACACATGACCACGGACCCAACTCCCTCAGCATCAACCTAGAAACCACGGACCCAACTCCCTCAGCATCAACCTAGAAACACATGACCACGGACCCAACTCCCTCAGCATCAACCTAGAAACACATGACCACGGACCCAACTCCCTCAGCATCAACCCAGAAACACATGACCACGGACCCAACTCCCTCAGCATCAACCTAGAAACCACGGACCCAACTCCCTCATCATCAACCCAGAAACACATGACCACGGACCCAACTCCCTCAGCATCAACCTAGAAACACATGACCACGGACCCAACTCCCTCAGCATCAACCCAGAAACACATGACCACGGACCCAACTCCCTCATCATCAACCTAGAAACCACGGACCCAACTCCCTCAGCATCAACCTAGAAACACATGACCACGGACCCAACTCCCTCAGCATCAACCTAGAAACACATGACCACGGACCCAACTCCCTCAGCATCAACCTAGAAACCACGGACCCAACTCCCTCATCATCAACCCAGAAACACATGACCACGGACCCAACTCCCTCAGCATCAACCTAGAAACACATGACCACGGACCCAACTCCCTCAGCATCAACCTAGAAACCACGGACCCAACTCCCTCATCATCAACCCAGAAACACATGACCACGGACCCAACTCCCTCAGCATCAACCTAGAAACCACGGACCCAACTCCCTCAGCATCAACCCAGAAACACGTGACCACGGACCCAACTCCCTCAGCATCAACCTAGAAACACATGACCACGGACCCAACTCCCTCAGCATCAACCTAGAAACACATGACCACGGACCCAACTCCCTCAGCATCAACCTAGAAACCACGGACCCAACTCCTCATCATCAACCTAGAAACCACGGACCCAACTCCCTCAGCATCAACCTAGAAACACGTGACCACGGACCCAACTCCCTCAGCATCAACCTAGAAACACATGACCACGGACCCAACTCCCTCAGCATCAACCTAGAAACACATGACCACGGACCCAACTCCCTCAGCATCAACCTAGAAACCACGGACCCAACTCCCTCAGCATCAACCCAGAAACACATGACCACGGACCCAACTCCCTCAGCATCAACCTAGAAACACATGACCACGGACCCAACTCCCTCAGCATCAACCTAGAAACACATGACCACGGACCCAACTCCCTCAGCATCAACCCAGAAACACATGACCACGGACCCAACTCCCTCATCATCAACCTAGAAACCACGGACCCAACTCCCTCAGCATCAACCTAGAAACACATGACCACGGACCCAACTCCCTCAGCATCAACCTAGAAACCACGGACCCAACTCCCTCAGATCAACCATGACCACGGACCCAACTCCCTCATCATCAACCCAGAAACACATGACCACGGACCCAACTCCCTCAGCATCAACCTAGAAACCACGGACCCAACTCCCTCAGCATCAACCCAGAAACACGTGACCACGGACCCAACTCCCTCAGCATCAACCTAGAAACACATGACCACGGACCCAACTCCCTCAGCATCAACCTAGAAACACATGACCACGGACCCAACTCCCTCAGCATCAACCCAGAAACACATGACCACGGACCCAACTCCCTCATCATCAACCTAGAAACCACGGACCCAACTCCCTCAGCATCAACCCAGAAACACGTGACCACGGACCCAACTCCCTCAGCATCAACCTAGAAACACATGACCACGGACCCAACTCCCTCAGCATCAACCCAGAAACACATGACCACGGACCCAACTCCCTCATCATCAACCTAGAAACCACGGACCCAACTCCCTCATCATCAACCAGAAACACGTGACCACGGACCCAACTCCCTCAGCATCAACCTAGAAACACATGACCACGGACCCAACTCCCTCAGCATCAACCCAGAAACACATGACCACGGACCCAACTCCCTCATCATCAACCTAGAAACCACGGACCCAACTCCCTCAGCATCAACCTAGAAACACATGACCACGGACCCAACTCCCTCAGCATCAACCTAGAAACACATGACCACGGACCCAACTCCCTCAGCATCAACCTAGAAACCACGGACCCAACTCCCTCAGCATCAACCCAGAAACACATGACCACGGACCCAACTCCCTCAGCATCAACCTAGAAACACATGACCACGGACCCAACTCCTCAGCATCAACCTAGAAACACGGACCCAACTCCCTCAGCATCAACCCAGAAACACATGACCACGGACCCAACTCCCTCAGCATCAACCTAGAAACACATGACCACGGACCCAACTCCCTCATCATCAACCTAGAAACCACGGACCCAACTCCCTCAGCATCAACCTAGAAACACATGACCACGGACCCAACTCCCTCAGCATCAACCTAGAAACACATGACCACGGACCCAACTCCCTCAGCATCAACCTAGAAACCACGGACCCAACTCCCTCATCATCAACCCAGAAACACATGACCACGGACCCAACTCCCTCAGCATCAACCTAGAAACACATGACCACGGACCCAACTCCCTCAGCATCAACCTAGAAACCACGGACCCAACTCCCTCATCATCAACCCAGAAACACATGACCACGGACCCAACTCCCTCAGCATCAACCTAGAAACACATGACCACGGACCCAACTCCCTCAGCATCAACCTAGAAACCACGGACCCAACTCCCTCATCATCAACCCAGAAACACATGACCACGGACCCAACTCCCTCAGCATCAACCTAGAAACCACGGACCCAACTCCCTCAGCATCAACCCAGAAACACATGACCACGGACCCAACTCCCTCAGCATCAACCTAGAAACACATGACCACGGACCCAACTCCCTCAGCATCAACCTAGAAACACATGAACACGGACCCAACTCCCTCAGCATCAACCCAGAAACACATGACCACGGACCCAACTCCCTCATCATCAACCTAGAAACCACGGACCCAACTCCCTCAGCATCAACCTAGAAACACGTGACCACGGACCCAACTCCCTCAGCATCAACCTAGAAACACATGACCACGGACCCAACTCCCTCAGCATCAACCCAGAAACACATGACCACGGACCCAACTCCTCAGCATCAACCTAGAAACCACGGACCCAACTCCCTCAGCATCAACCCAGAAACACATGACCACGGACCCAACTCCCTCAGCATCAACCTAGAAACCACGGACCCAACTCCCTCATCATCAACCCAGAAACACATGACCACGGACCCAACTCCCTCAGCATCAACCTAGAAACACATGACCACGGACCCAACTCCCTCAGCATCAACCTAGAAACCACGGACCCAACTCCCTCATCATCAACCCAGAAACACATGACCACGGACCCAACTCCCTCAGCATCAACCTAGAAACCACCACGGACCCAACTCCCTCAGCATCAACCCAGAAACACGTGACCACGGACCCAACTCCCTCAGCATCAACCTAGAAACACATGACCACGGACCCAACTCCCTCAGCATCAACCTAGAAACACATGACCACGGACCCAACTCCCTCAGCATCAACCTAGAAACACGGACCCAACTCCCTCAGCATCAACCTAGAAACCACGGACCCAACTCCCTCAGCATCAACCCAGAAACACGTGACCACGGACCCAACTCCCTCAGCATCAACCTAGAAACACATGACCACGGACCCAACTCCCTCAGCATCAACCTAGAAACACATGACCACGGACCCAACTCCCTCAGCATCAACCTAGAAACACATGACCACGGACCCAACTCCCTCAGCATCAACCCAGAAACACATGACCACGGACCCAACTCCCTCATCATCAACCTAGAAACCACGGACCCAACTCCTCAGCATCAACCCAGAAACACGTGACCACGGACCCAACTCCCTCAGCATCAACCTAGAAACACATGACCACGGACCCAACTCCCTCAGCATCAACCTAGAAACACACGACCACGGACCCAACTCCCTCAGCATCAACCCAGAAACACATGACCACGGACCCAACTCCCTCATCATCAACCTAGAAACCACGGACCCAACTCCCTCAGCATCAACCTAGAAACACATGACCACGGACCCAACTCCCTCAGCATCAACCTAGAAACCACGGACCCAACTCCTCAGCATCAACCTAGAAACCACGGACCCAACTCCCTCATCATCAACCCAGAAACACATGACCACGGACCCAACTCCCTCAGCATCAACCTAGAAACCACGGACCCAACTCCCTCAGCATCAACCCAGAAACACGTGACCACGGACCCAACTCCCTCAGCATCAACCTAGAAACACATGACCACGGACCCAACTCCCTCAGCATCAACCTAGAAACACATGACCACAGACCCAACTCCCTCAGCATCAACCTAGAAACACATGACCACGGACCCAACTCCCTCAGCATCAACCTAGAAACACATGACCACGGACCCAACTCCCTCAGCATCAACCCAGAAACACATGACCACGGACCCAACTCCCTCATCATCAACCTAGAAACCACGGACCCAACTCCCTCATCATCACCCAGAAACACGTGACCACGGACCCAACTCCCTCAGCATCAACCTAGAAACACATGACCACGGACCCAACTCCCTCAGCATCAACCCAGAAACACATGACCACGGACCCAACTCCCTCATCATCAACCTAGAAACCACGGACCCAACTCCCTCAGCATCAACCTAGAAACACATGACCACGGACCCAACTCCCTCAGCATCAACCTAGAAACACATGACCACGGACCCAACTCCCTCAGCATCAACCTAGAAACCACGGACCCAACTCCCTCATCATCAACCCAGAAACACATGACCACGGACCCAACTCCCTCAGCATCAACCTAGAAACACATGACCACGGACCCAACTCCCTCAGCATCAACCTAGAAACCACGACCACGACCCAACTCCTCATCATCAACCCAGAAACACATGACCACGGACCCAACTCCCTCAGCATCAACACAGAAACACATGACCACGGACCCAACTCCCTCATCATCAACCTAGAAACCACGGACCCAACTCCCTCAGCATCAACCTAGAAACACATGACCACGGACCCAACTCCCTCAGCATCAACCTAGAAACACATGACCACGGACCCAACTCCCTCAGCATCAACCTAGAAACCACGGACCCAACTCCCTCATCATCAACCCAGAAACACATGACCACGGACCCAACTCCCTCAGCATCAACCTAGAAACACATGACCACGGACCCAACTCCCTCAGCATCAACCTAGAAACCACGGACCCAACTCCCTCATCATCAACCCAGAAACACATGACCACGGACCCAACTCCCTCATCATCAACCTAGAAACCACGGACCCAACTCCCTCAGCATCAACCCAGAAACACGTGACCACGGACCCAACTCCCTCAGCATCAACCTAGAAACACATGACCACGGACCCAACTCCCTCAGCATCAACCTAGAAACCACGGACCCCTCACGGACCCAACTCCCTCAGCATCAACCCAGAAACACATGACCACGGACCCAACTCCCTCATCATCAACCTAGAAACCACGGACCCAACTCCCTCAGCATCAACCTAGAAACACATGACCACGGACCCAACTCCCTCAGCATCAACCTAGAAACCACGGACCCAACTCCCTCAGCATCAACCTAGAAACCACGGACCCAACTCCCTCAGCATCAACCCAGAAACACATGACCACGGACCCAACTCCCTCATCATCAACCTAGAAACCACGGACCCAACTCCCTCAGCATCAACCTAGAAACACATGACCACGGACCCAACTCCCTCAGCATCAACCTAGAAACACATGACCACGGACCCAACTCCCTCAGCATCAACCTAGAAACCACGGACCCAACTCCCTCATCATCAACCCAGAAACACATGACCACGGACCCAACTCCCTCAGCATCAACCTAGAAACACATGACCACGGACCCAACTCCCTCATCATCAACCTAGAAACCACGGACCCAACTCCCTCAGCATCAACCTAGAAACACATGACCACGGACCCAACTCCTCAGCATCAACCTAGAAACACATGACCACGGACCCAACTCCCTCAGCATCAACCTAGAAACCACGGACCCAACTCCCTCATCATCAACCCAGAAACACATGACCACGGACCCAACTCCCTCAGCATCAACCTAGAAACACATGACCACGGACCCAACTCCCTCAGCATCAACCTAGAAACCACGGACCCAACTCCCTCATCATCAACCCAGAAACACATGACCACGGACCCAACTCCCTCAGCATCAACCTAGAAACACATGACCACGGACCCAACTCCCTCAGCATCAACCTAGAAACCACGGACCCAACTCCCTCATCATCAACCCAGAAACACATGACCACGGACCCAACTCCCTCAGCATCAACCTAGAAACCACGGACCCAACTCCCTCAGCATCAACCCAGAAACACGTGACCACGGACCCAACTCCCTCAGCATCAACCTAGAAACACATGACCACGGACCCAACTCCCTCAGCATCAACCTAGAAACACATGACCACGGACCCAACTCCCTCATCATCAACCTAGAAACCACGGACCCAACTCCCTCATCATCAACCTAGAAACCACGGACCCAACTCCCTCAGCATCAACCCAGAAACACGTGACCACGGACCCAACTCCCTCAGCATCAACCTAGAAACACATGACCACGGACCCAACTCCCTCAGCATCAACCTAGAAACACATGACCACGGACCCAACTCCCTCAGCATCAACCCAGAAACACATGACCACGGACCCAACTCCCTCATCATCAACCTAGAAACCACGGACCCAACTCCCTCAGCATCAACCTAGAAACACATGACCACGGACCCAACTCCCTCAGCATCAACCTAGAAACCACGGACCCAACTCCCTCAGCATCAACCTAGAAACCACGGACCCAACTCCCTCATCATCAACCCAGAAACACATGACCACGGACCCAACTCCCTCAGCATCAACCTAGAAACCACGGACCCAACTCCCTCAGCATCAACCCAGAAACACGTGACCACGGACCCAACTCCCTCAGCATCAACCTAGAAACACATGACCACGGACCCAACTCCCTCAGCATCAACCTAGAAACACATGACCACGGACCCAACTCCCTCAGCATCAACCTAGAAACACACAACTCCTTCTGTCTCAGTATGGGGAACTTCATATGGAAGGTGTACGACAGTGTGATTGGTGGAATAAGTGGGTGGATCATCATCGACGGATGTAACATCAGCGCTCTGTGATTGGTCAGAAAGTTTTGATTGAGCGGTGTTGTTTTTTGTTAACGCGTTTTCATTGGTCAGTTCCTGTGTAGCGATAATGATGCTTTGTTTACGTAGCAGGTTAGGAGAATTAACGTAGCAGGTTAGGAGAATTAATGTAGCAGGTTAGGATAATTAACGTAGCAGGTTAGGAGAATTAACGTAGCAGGTTAGGAGAATTAACGTAGCAGGTTAGGAGAATTAACATAGCAGGTTAGGAGAATTAATGTAGCAGGTTAGGAGAATTAACGTAGCAGGTTAGGAGAATTAATGTAGCAGGTTAGGAGAATTAACGTAGCAGGTTAGGATAATTAATGTAGCAGGTTAGGAGAATTAATGTAGCAGGTTAGGAGAATTAATGTAGCAGGTTAGGAGAATTAACACACACATACACACACCTACCAGGGGGTGTACACACACACACACCTACCAGGAGGTTCACAAACACACACATACACCTACCAGGGGGTGTACACACACACACACACACACCTACCAGGGGGTGCACACACACACCTACCAGGGGGTGTACACACAAACACACACACACCTACCAGGGGGTGCACACACACACACCTACCAGGGGGTGTACACACAAACACACACACACCTACCAGGGGGTGTATACACAAACACACACACACACCTACCAGGGGTGTATATACACACACACACACCTACCAGGGGGTGTATATACACACACACACACCTACCAGGGGGTGTATATACACACACACACACACACACCTACCAGGGGGTGTATACACACACCTACCCGGGGTGTATACACACACCTACCAGGGGGTGTACACACACACACACCTACCAGGGGGTGTACACACACACACCTACCAGGGGGTGTATATACACACACCCACCTACCAGGGGTGTATATACACACACCCACCTACCAGGGGGTGTATACACACACACCTACCAGGGGTGTATACACACACCTACCAGGGGTGTACACACACACCTACCAGGGGGTGTATACACACACACCACCTACCAGGGGTGTACCAGGGGTGTACACACACACACCTACCAGGGGGTGTACACACACACACCTACCAGGGGGTGTACACACACACACCTACCAGGGGTGTACACACACACCTACCAGGGGTGTATACACACACACCTACCAGGGGTGTACACACACACACCTACCAGGGGGTGTATACACACACACCTACCAGGGGTGTACACACACACCTACCAGGGGGTGTATACACACACAGTTAGTATACACATACACAGTTAGTATACACCTACCAGGGGTGTACACACACACACCTACCAGGGGGTGTATACACACACACCTACCAGGGGTGTACACACACACCTACCAGGGGTGTACACACACACACACCTACCAGGGGTGTACACACACACACACCTACCAGGGGTGTACACACACACCTACCAGGGGGTGTACACACACCCTACCAGGGGTGTACACACACACCTACCAGGGGTGTACACACACACACACACCTACCAGGGGGTGTACACACACACACACACCTACCAGGGGTTTACACACACACACACCTACCAGGGGGTGTACACACACACACACACCTACCAGGGGGTGTACACACACACACACACCTACCAGGGGGTGTAGGAAGCAGCGATGAAGAAGTAGATGGCCATTCTGTCACACATGTGGAAACGCTGCTCCACTCTACTGTAGAGAGACACAGTTAGTATATATACACACAGTTAATATACACACACAGTTAATATACACACACACAGTTAGTATACACACACAGTTAATATACACACACACAGTTAGTATACACATACACAGTTAGTATACACACACAGTTAATATACACACACACACAGTTAGTATACACACACAGTTAGTATACACACACAGTTAGTATACACACACACACAGTATACACACACACAGTTAGTATACACATACACAGTTAGTATACACACACACAGTTAGTATACACACACACACACACAGTTAGTATACACACACACACACACACAGTATATACACACACACACACACAGTTAGTATACACACACACAGTTAGTATACACACACACAGTTAGTATACACACACACAGTTAGTATACACACACAGTTAATATACACACACACAGTTAGTATACACACACACAGTTAGTATACACACACACAGTTAGTATACACACACACAGTTAATATACACACACAGTTAATATACACACACACAGTTAGTATACACACACACAGTTAGTATACACACACAGTTAGTATACACACACACAGTTAGTATACACACACACACACAGTTAATATACACACACACAGTTAGTATACACACACACAGTTAGTATACACACACACACACACACACAGTTAGTATACACACACACAGTTATATATACACACACACAGTTATATACACACACACAGTAGTATACACACACAGTTATATACACACACAGTTAGTATACACACACACAGTTAGTATACACACACACACAGTTAGTATACACACACACACAGTTACACACACACAGTTAGTATACACACACACACAGTTAGTATACACACACACAGTTAGTATACACACACAGTTAGTATACACACACACACACACACAGTTAGTATACACACACACACACACACACAGTTAGTATACACACACACAGTTAGTATACACACACAGTTAATATACACACACAGTTAGTATACACACACAGTTAGTATACACACACACACACACAGTTAGTATACACACACACAGTTAATATACACACACACAGTTAATATACACACACACAGTATACACACACACAGTTAGTATACACACACACAGTTAGTATACACACACACAGTTAATATACACACACAGTTAGTATACACACACAGTTAGTATACACACACAGTTAGTATACACACACACACACAGTTAGTATACACACACACAGTTAGTATACACACACAGTTAGTATACACACACAGTTAATATACACACACACAGTTAGTATACACACACACAGTTAGTATACACACACAGTTAGTATACACACACACAGTTAGTATATACACACAGTTAATATACACACACAGTTAATATACACACACAGTTAATATACACACATACAGTTAATACACACACACAGTTAGTATACACACACACAGTTAATATACACACACACAGTTAGTATACACACACAGTTAGTACACACACACACAGTTAGTATACACACACACAGTTAATATACACACACACACAGTTAGTATACACACACACAGTTAATATACACACACACAGTTAGTATACACACACACAGTTAATATACACACACAGTTAATACACACACAGTTAATATACACACACACAGTTAATATACACACACAGTTAGTATACACACACAGTTAATACACACACACACAGTTAATATACACACACAGTTAATACACACACACAGTTAATACACACACAGTTAATATACACACACACACACAGTTAGTATACACACACACGGTTAGTATACACACACAGTTAGTATACACACACACAGTTAATATACACACACACACACAGTTAGTATACACACACACGGTTAGTATACACACACAGTTAGTATACACACACACACACACAGTTAGTATACACACACACACACAGTTAATATACACACACAGTTAATATACACACACAGTTAATATACACACATACAGTTAATATACACACACAGTTAGTATACACACACACAGTTAGTATACACACACACACAGTTATATACACACAGTTAATATACACACACACAGTTAGTATACACACACACACACACAGTTATTATACACATGGTTATACATGGTTATTATACACATGGTTATACATGGTTATTATACACATGGTTATTATACACATGGTTATTATACACATGGTTATTATACACATGGTTATTATACACATGGTTATTATACACATGGTTATATACACATGGTTATACATGGTTATTATACACATGGTTATTATACACCTGGTTATTATACACATGGTTATACATGGTTATTATACACATGGTTATTATACACATGGTTATACATGGTTATTATACACATGGTTATTATACACATGGTTATTATACACATGGTTATTATACACATGGTTATTATACAAAGTTATTATAAATGTTATTATACACACAGCTATTATACACAGTTATAGACAGTTATATACACGCAGCTATGATACATAGTTATTATACACACAGTTATTATAAACAGTTCTTGTACACGCAGTTATTATACCCAGTTATTGTACAGTTATTACACACCGTTATTATACACAGTTATACACGGTTATTATACCTAGTTATTATACACAGTTATACACGGTTATTATACCTAGTTATTATACATGGTTATACACAGTTATTATACTCGGTTATTAGAAACAGTTAGTGATCTCTCTTTAATGTTGCAGTGTGTTGCTGACACTAAGAGTTGGCCTGATTCTGATCTCTTTAATGTTGCAGTGTGTTGCTGACGCTAAGAGTTGGCCTGATTCTGATCTCACTTTAATGTTGCAGTGTGTTGCTGACGCTAAGAGTTGGCCTGATTCTGATCTCACTTTAATGTTGCAGTGTGTTGCTGACGCTAGGAGTTGGCCTGATTCTGATCTCTTTAATGTTGCAGTGTGTTGCTGACGCTAGGAGTTGGCCTGATTCTGATCTCACTTTAATGTTGCAGTGTGTTGCTGACGCTAGGAGTTGGCCTGATTCTGATCTCTTTAATGTTGCAGTGTGTGCTGACTGGTAAAGCACAGGAGGCATATTCAGCTCTTGGTGTAGCCGACAGTGTCAGTTATGATAAGGTTAAAACGGCTGTTACAGATTTACCAACTGGTTCCTGAGGCTTAACGTCAACGATTTACAACTTTAAAAAAGGCTGATTAACAGACTCATGTTGAGTTTACGCCAGAGTTCTCTTCATAGTTTAAATCGCTGGTGTTCCGCCTCTGCGGTTCCGACTTTCCAGGGGCTGTGTGATCTGATTATGCTAGAGCAATTTAAAGGACACAATCCCTGATCGTATAGCTACTGTACGTACATTAAGGAAGGAAAAGTTAAGACTGTCTCTGAAGCTGCGGTTTTGGTGGACGAGTATGTTTTGACTCACGAAAGTGTCTTTGCAGAGCACTGTATTCAGAGTGAGTGGGTGCATTCAGGGGAAGATTTGGGCCCTGCCCACTCAGACACTGGTCCACGGGTTCCATTCATCTAGGGTTGAGTCTGGCTCCCGTGGTTAAGCTGACTTCAGTCAAGAGTGTCACTACTGTCAGGGTTCCGATCATTAGAAAAAGCTTCTCAGGGCTGAGAGTAAATTCAGTACTCGTGCTAAAGTTAACCATAAGCCTATGGCGTTAGCAGCACCTGTCCCACATCAGGTCACTCCTGTCACTCCGTCTCAGGCCCAGGGGCATGTGAAAGTCCCAATTGATCCAGACTATTTACCTTTCATTACGGAGGGTTTTAGTATCTCTGTTAGGAAGTAACGACCCAGTGCCATTGAAGATCCTGAGACACAGGTGCCTCTGAGTTGTTTGTGTTGGAGTCTGTGTTACCCTTCTCTGCTGAGACTGATTCAGGGAATAGTGTTCTAATTAGGGGAATAGTGTTCTAATTAGGGGAATAGTGTTCTAATTAGGGGAATAGTGTTCTAATTAGGGGAATAGTGTTCTAATTAGGGGAATAGTGTTCTAATTAGGGGAATAGTGTTCTAATTAGGGGAATAGTGTTCTAATTAGGGGAATAGTGTTCTAATTAGGGGAATAGTGTTCTAATTAGGGGAATAGTGTTCTAATTAGGGGAATAGTGTTCTAATTAGGGGAATAGTGTTCTAATTAGGGGAATCGGTTTGAACACTGTGTGTTCAATGTGTGTAAATATAATCAAGAATTAGAACAATGACTGTCTGTTCCTTGGTAGAAATGAATGAACTTATTCATCAGACTGGCTAGAATGCTTATCTACACAGGAAGACCTTGGCTCGGTCATAAATTATATTAAATTGGTAGGGACGATGTGGAAGGGCTTGAGATACTGCCTTTGTACCAGGGTGGGAGAAGAGACGGTTCGAAAACTAATGACGTCATTTTCAGTTTATAACCTGTGGTAAACTCTATCGTGTTCAGTACTCTCGAGAATAAACGCTGCTGATTGATTTTGAGACGGGTCTCTGTCCATTTTATGCAAATAAGGGTCTTACAAATTCTTAGGAGTGGGCAGAGTGTTTAATTAAATTAGTTAAATAAAACATAAAGGAATTTAATTCCTGTAACAGAGATGAACCTGGAGAAGAGTCCCTAAGCAAGCTGGTCCTGGGGCTCTGTTCAAACAAATACAAACAGACCCCTCTGTTCACAGAGAGATGAACCTGGAAAAAGATTCCCTAAGCAAGCTGGTCCTGGGGCTCTGTTCACAAACACAAACACACCCCACAGAACCCCAGGACAGCAACACAATTAGACTCAACCAAATCATGTGAAAACAAAAAGATATTTACTTTGGAAAGAATTAACAAAAACACAGAGCAAACAAGAATGCCCTTTGGCCCTAAACAGAGAGTACACAATACCTGACCACTGTGACTGACTCAAAATGAACAGAAGCTTTGACTATGTACTGTGAGCATAGCCTTGCTATTGAGAAAGGTCACTGTTGGCTCTCAAGAGAAGACAGGCTATGTGCTCACTGCCCACAAAATGATGTGGAAACTGAGCTGCACTTCCTAACCTCCTGTCCAATGTATGACCATATTAGAGACACACATTTCCCTCAGATTACACAGATCCACAAATAATTTGAAAACAAATCCAATTTTGATAATCTCCCATATCTACTGGGTGAAATACCACAGTGTTCAATCACAGCAGCAAGATGTGTGACCTGTTGCCACAAGAAAAGGGCAACCAGTGAAGAACAAACACCATTGTAAATACAACCCATATTTATGCTTATTTATTTTCCCTTGTGTACTTTAACCATTTGTACATCGTTACAACACTGTATATATATAATATGACATTTGAAATGTCTCTATTCCTTTGGAACTTCTGTGAGTGTAATGTTTACTGTTCAGTTTTCGTTGTCTATTTCATCTATTTCACTTGCAATGTAAACATATGTTTCCCACACCAATAAAGCCCCTTAAATTGAATTTGAAATTGAGATAAAGACTGACAGACTAACTAGAGGTGTCTGATCAGAGATACTAACTAGAGGTGTCTGATCAGAGAGACTAACCAGAGGTGTCTGATCAGAGAGACGAACCGGAGGTGTCTGATCAGAGAGACTAACCAGAGGTGTCTGATCAGAGAGACGAACCGGAGGTGTCTGATCAGAGAGACTAACCGGAGGTGTCTGATCAGAGATACTAACTAGAGGTGTCTGATCAGAGAGACTAACCGGAGGTGTCTGATCAGAGAGACTAACCAGAGGTGTCTGATCACCGGAGGTGTCTGATCAGAGAGACTAACCAGAGGTGTCTGATCAGAGAGACGGTGTCTGAAACAGAAAGACTGAACCGGAGGTGTCTGATCAGAGAGACTAACCGGAGGTGTCTGATCAGAGATACTAACTAGAGGTGTCTGATGTTCCAGACCACGGTGTGAAACAGAAAGACTAACCGGAGGTGTCTGATCAGAGAGACTAACCGGAGGTGTCTGATCAGAGATACTAACTAGAGGTGTCTGATCAGAGAGACTAACCGGAGGTGTCTGATCAGAGATACTAACTAGAGGTGTCTGATCAGAGATACTAACTAGCGGTGTCTGATCAGAGATACTAACTAGAGGTGTCTGATCAGAGATACTAACTAGAGGTGTCTGATGTTCCAGACCACGGTGTGAAACAGAGAGACTAACCGGAGGTGTCTGATCAGAGAGACTAAGTAGAGGTGTCTGATCAGAGATACTAACTAGAGGTGTCTGATGTTCCAGACCACGGTGTGAAACAGAAAGACTAACCGGAGGTGTCTGATGTTCCAGACCACGGTCAGAAAGACTAACCGAGGTGTCTGATCAGAGAGACTAACCGGAGGTGTCTGATCACAGATACTAACCTGAGGTGTCTGATCAGAGATACTAACCTGAGGTGTCTGATCTTCCAGGCCACGGTGTGAAACAGAGTGGAGGAGATGAATAGACCACTAAGCCCCGCCCCGTACAACCAGGCAGCAGCAGCCTGCCATTGGTCCACAGACAGGAAGTAGAGTACAGACCCGCCCACCAGGCTGGGGATGATCCAGAGCTGTGGAGGATCATGGGTAAACAAGGCATTATGGGTAGAACCAGGTACAGCAGGGTGAACAGCAGCTGTATTTCCAGAGATAAGAGATGAATCTGTAGACAGGTTGTGTGTGTAACTCACTCCATGTGTGGCACAGTTGGCAGCGTGTTCGTAGTCTGTAGGCTGGTATCTCCTACTGGATGGAACTCTGCCATTCATGAACCTGGAACACACACACCCAGGATACTGTACATGTTGAATTTGTCTCCTGCCTCTATAAGTAGTGTCAGACTGTGTCAGGTACTGCTGAGCTCTGACATCCACGTTAAAACCTTACTTGGGCTCTATGCATAGCAGCCCATGCTCTCTCTGTGTGTGTGTGTGTGTGTGTGTGTGTGTGTGTGTGTGTGTGTGTGTGTGTGTGTGTGTGTGTGTGTGTGTGTGTGTGTGTGTGTGTGTGTGTGTGTGTGTGTGTGTGTCTTTAATCAGCAGTAAATCTCTCAATCCCGGTTTACAGAGAGAGGCACATCTGGACATGTTATGAAACCACATTTCGTAAGTCAACACACACACAAACATCGCAGGTTTCAGGGTAGTGCTTGCTGGACGCCAGGTCAGCTGTGCGTTATCTGATTCCACACAGGGTCCCTCAGGCCTAGCAGAAGCTGTGTGACAGGGTAAGGTTCAGGGTAGCTATTTACTTCCATGTTGTGGTTGGTTAGTTGCCTCATTCCACATATTGTGTTAAATCCCTTTCAGTATTTTCTCTAAATCCTTTTCTACCATTTTGAGATATAAGATGATCCATTTCCCCATATAAAGGTTTTATTTACCTAGAGAGGTACAGGATGTGGAGGCTGCTCTAACAGGCCTTATTCAGCTCATAAAGGTTTTAGTTACCTAGAGAGGTACAGGATGTGGAGGCTGCTCTAACAGGCCTTATTCAGCTCATAAAGGTTTTATTTACCTAGAGAGGTACCGGATGTGGAGGCTGCTCTAACAGGCCTTATTCAGCTCATAAAGGTTTTAGTTACCTAGAGAGGTACAGGATGTGGAGGCTGGTCTAACAGGCCTTATTCAGCTCATAAAGGTTTTATTTACCTAGAGAGGTACAGGATGTGGAGGCTGCTCTAACAGGCCTTATTCAGCTCATAAAGGTTTTATTTACCTAGAGAGGTACAGGATGTGGAGGCTGCTCTAACAGGCCTTATTCAGCTCATAAAGGTTTTATTTACCTAGAGAGGTACAGGATGTGGAGGCTGCTCTAACAGGCCTTACTCAGCTCATAAAGGTTTTAGTTACCTAGAGAGGTACAGGATGTGGAGGCTGCTCTAACAGGCCATACTCAGCTCATAAAGGTTTTAGTTACCTAGAGAGGTACAGGATGTGGAGGCTGCTCTAACAGGCCTTATTCAGCTCATAAAGGTTTTAGTTACCTAGAGAGGTACAGGATACTGCTAGGCCTTATTCAGCTCATAAAGGTTTTATTTACAGGGATGTGGAGGCTGCTCTAACAGGCCTTATTCAGCTCATAAAGGTTTTATTTACCTAGAGAGGTACAGGATGTGGAGGCTGCTCTAACAGGCCTTACTCAGCTCATAAAGGTTTTAGTTACCTAGAGAGGTACAGGATGTGGAGGCTGCTCTAACAGGCCATACTCAGCTCATAAAGGTTTTAGTTACCTAGAGAGGTACAGGATGTGGAGGCTGCTCTAACAGGCCTTATTCAGCTCATAAAGGTTTTAGTTACCTAGAGAGGTACAGGATGTGGAGGCTGCTCTAACAGGCCTTATTCAGCTCATAAAGGTTTTAGTTACCTAGAGAGGTACAGGATGTGGAGGCTGCTCTAACAGGCCTTACTCAGCTCATAAAGGTTTTAGTTACCTAGAGAGGTACAGGATGTGGAGGCTGCTCTAACAGGCCTTATTCAGCTCATAAAGGTTTTAGTTACCTAGAGAGGTACAGGATGTGGAGGCTGCTCTAACAGGCCTTATTCAGCTCATAAAGGTTTGAGTTACCTAGAGAGGTACAGGATGTGGAGGCTGCTCTAACAGGCCTTACTCAGCTCATAAAGGTTTTAGTTACCTAGAGAGGTACAGGATGTGGAGGCTGCTCTAACAGGCCTTACTCAGCTCATAAAGGTTTTAGTTACCTAGAGAGGTACAGGATGTGGAGGCTGCTCTAACAGGCCTTATTCAGCTCATAAAGGTTTTAGTTACCTAGAGAGGTACAGGATGTGGAGGCTGCTCTAACAGGCCATACTCAGCTCATAAAGGTTTTAGTTACCTAGATAGGTACAGGATGTGGAGGCTGCTTTAACAGGCCTTATTCAGCTCATAAAGGTTTTAGTTACCTAGAGAGGTACAGGATGTGGAGACAGCTCTAACAGGCCTTACTCAGCTCATAAAGGTTTTAGTTACCTAGAGAGGTACAGGATGTGGAGGCTGCTCTAACAGGCCTTACTCAGCTCATAAAGGTTTTAGTTACCTAGAGAGGTACAGGATGTGGAGGCTGCTCTAACAGGCCTTACTCAGCTCATAAAGGTTTTAGTTACCTAGAGGGGTACAGGATGTGGAGGCTGCTCTAACAGGCCTTACTCAGCTCATAAAGGTTTAGAGGTGCTGATTAGTGAACTGAGATGTTAGAGCAACGCTGGAGCAAAAGCCTAGACTACCAGAGAGGATGGTTGGTCTCACTGTGGTCCATCACTCTCCTAGACTACCAGAGAGGATGGTTGGTCTCACTGTGGTCCATCACTCTCCTAGACTACCAGTATCTCTTCAGTAGCAGAGTGAGAGGATGGTTGGTCTCACTGTGGTCCATCACTCTGGTTGGTCTCACTAGACTACCAGTATCTCTTCAGTAGCAGAGTGAGAGGATGGTTGGTCTCACTGACTACCAGTCCATCACTCTCCTAGACTACCAGTAACTCTTCAGTAGCAGAGTGAGAGGATGGTTGGTCTCACTGTGGTCCATCACTCTCTAGACTACCAGTATCTCTTCAGTAGCAGAGTGAGAGGATGGTTGGTCTCACTGTGGTCCATCACCCTCCTAGACTACCATTAACTCTTCAGTAGCAGAGTCTCTGGTAGTATCTCTGACTCGGTACCGGTAGCCCCTGTATATAGTCTTGTTATTGTTATGTACTCTTCTTGTGTTACTTTTAGATGTATTTTTATTTTTAATTACTAAATATTTTCTTAACCAACATTGCAGTTCAAGAAATAGAGTTAAGGGCTTGTAAAGTAAGTATTTCTCGCTAAGGTCTACACCTGTTGTATTCAGCGTATGTGACACACAACATGTGATTTGATTCTGTCAGCTAATGGACAACAGGCGTGTGTGTCTCAGTGAGCCTGAAGGGACAAAGGCTCTGATCAGAGAAAGCATTGTTATCATCCAAAAGAGGGGCACTCTGCCTCCAACTCTGCCTATATCTCCCCTCCATTCTCTCACTCCCTCTCTCTACCTCCATCTTCCCCCTCTTTTTCTCTCCCCACTCTCTCCCTCTCTCTTCCTGTCTTTCTCTATCATTAGTGTGAGCGGCCAAGGCTGATCTAACGACCCTCCTATGGTATCAGCGTTATAATGGAGCACACACACTAGGGGGGTGGCTGTGTCTACCTCGGCTGGGCTTGAACTTTCACCTGCTCTCTCTCCCACATTCCGCTTGTTGCGTTAGAATGGGAAACTATAATCTACAGCAGTGAACAGAATGTTAGTAATGCTGAATATCAGACGTGGTGTCTGATCCACCGGGTCTTTAAATCTAAGAGGATCTGTTTCTGAATCCTGCTAGTGGCAAGACACACACACACACACACACACTTGTCCCCAAGCGCATCGGTGCACATGGCTTCACATCAGCTAGCAAAACCTAACTCCAACCTAACTCCAACCCCAACCGTCACCAACCTAACCCCAACCGTCAACCAACCTAACTCCAACCGTCAACCAACCTAACTCCAACCAACCTAACCCCATCCGTCAACCAACCTGACTCCAACCAACCTAACCCCAACCGCCAACCAACCTGACTCCAACCAACCTAACTCCAACCGTCAACCAACCAAACCACAACCGTCAACCAACCTAAACCCAACCGTCAACCAACCTAACTCCAACCGTCAACCAACCTAAACCCAACCGTCAACCAACCCAACTCCAACCGTCAACCAACCCAACCCCAACCGTCAACCAACCTAACTCCAACCAACCTACCGCCAACCAACCCAACCCCAACCGTCAACCAACCTAACTCCAACCAACCTAACTCCAACCGCCAACCAACCTAACTCCAACCAACCTAACCCCAACCGCCAACCAACCTAACTCCAACCAACCTAACCCCAACCGCCAACCAACCTAACTCCAACCGTCAACCAACCTAACTCCAACCGTCAACCAACCTAACTCCAACCGTCAACCAACCTAACTCCAACCAACCTAACCCCAACCGTCAACCAACCTGACTCCAACCAACCTAACCCCAACCGCCAACCAACCTGACTCCAACCAACCTAACTCCAACCGTCAACCAACCAAACCCCAACCGTCAACCAACCTAAACCCAACCGTCAACCAACCCAACTCCAACCGTCAACCAACCCAACCCCAACCGTCAACCAACCTAGCTCCAACCAACCTACCGCCAACCAACCCAACCCCAACCGTCAACCAACCTAACTCCAACCAACCTAACTCCAACCGCCAACCAACCCAACCCCAACCGTCAACCTACCTACCTCCAACCAACCTAACCCCAACCGTCAACCAACCTAACCCCAACCGTCAACCAACCTAACTCCAACCGCCAACCAACCTAACCCCAACCGTCAACCAACCTAACCCCAACCGTCAACCAACCCAACCCCAACCGTCAACCAACCTAACTCCAACCAACCTAACTCCAACCGTCAACCAACCAAACCACAACCGTCAACCAACCTAAACCCAACCGTCAACCAACCTAACTCCAACCGTCAACCAACCTAAACCCAACCGTCAACCAACCCAACCCCAACCGTCAACCAACCTAACTCCAACCAACCTACCGCCAACCAACCCAACCCCAACCGTCAACCAACCTAACTCCAACCAACCTAACTCCAACCGCCAACCAACCCAACCGTCCAACCAACCTAACTCCAACCAACCTAACCCCAACCGCCAACCAACCTAACTCCAACCAACCTAACCCCAACCGCCAACCAACCTAACTCCAACCGTCAACCAACCTAACTCCAACCGTCAACCAACCTAACTCCAACCAACCTAACCCCATCCGTCAACCAACCTGACTCCAACCAACCTAACCCCAACCGCCAACAAACCTGACTCCAACCAACCTAACTCCAACCGTCAACCAACCAAACCCCAACCGTCAACCAACCTAAACCCAACCGTCAACCAACCTAACTCCAACCGTCAACCAACCTAAACCCAACCGTCAACCAACCCAACTCCAACCGTCAACCAACCCCAACCGTCAACCAACCTAACTCCAACCAACCTACCGCCAACCAACCCAACCCCAACCAACCTAACTCCAACCAACTAACTCCAACCGCCAAACAACCCAACCCCAACCGTCAACCTACCTACCTCCAACCAACCTAACCCCAACCGTCAACCAACCTAACCCCAACCGTCAACCAACCTAACTCCAACCGCCAACCAACCTAACTCCAACCAACCTAACCCCAACCGTCAACCAACCTAACCCCAACCGTCAACCAACCTAACCCCAACCGTCAACCAACCTAACTCCAACCAACCTAACCCCAACCGTCATCCAACCTAACCCCAACCGTCAACCAACCTAACCCCAACCGTCAACCAACCTAACTCCAACCAACCCTAACCCCAACCGCCAACCAACCCAACCGCAAACGCCAACCAACCCAACCCCAACCGTCAAGCAACCTAACCCCAACCGTCAACCAGACGATAACCCCTAACTCCAACCGTCAACCAACCTACCGCCAACCAACCCAACCCCAACCGTCAACCAACCTAACTCCAACCAACCTAACTCCAACCGCCAACCAACCCAACCCCAACCGTCAACCAACCTAACTCCAACCAACCTAACCCCAACAAACAACCAACCTAACTCCAACCAACCTAACCCCAACTGCCAACCAACCTAACTCCAACCAACCTAACCCCAACCGCCAACCAACCTAACTCCAACCGTCAACCAACCTAACTCCAACCAACCTAACCCCAACCGTCTAGCAACCAACTCCATTAACCTAACTCCAACCGTCAACCAACCTAACTCCATCCGCCAACCAACCTAACTCCACCCGTCAACCAACCATAACACCAACCGTCAACCAACCTAACTCCAACCATACCTATCTCCAACCAACCTAACCCCAACCGTCAACCAACCTAACCCCAACCGTGAACCAACCTAACTCCAACCAACCTAACCCCAACCGTCAACCAACCTAACCCCAACCAACCTAACCCCAACCGTCAACCAACCTAACTCCAACCGTCAACCAACCTAACCCCAACCGTCAACCAACCTAACTCCAACCGTCAACCAACCTAACCCCAACCGTCAACCAACCTAACTCCAACCATTAACCAACCTAACTCCAACCGTGACCAACCTTAACTCCAACCGTCAACCAACCTAACAACCGTCAACCAACCTAACCCCAACCGTCAACCAACCTAACCCCAACCGTCAACCAACCTAACCCCAACCGTCAACCAACCTAACAACCGCCAACCAACCATAACTCCAACCGTCAACCAACCTAACCCCAACCGCCAACCAACCGACAAACAACAATATTAGTTAAGTAGTTCAATAACACATCACTTTATCAAACAGAACTTTATCAGAGATATATTAATTCCTCTGTCTAGAATAATATTCTGCCTACCTTCCATATCGGCTGTTCTTAAAGTCCATACCGGAGACAGCATGTATTTTTTCGGTTTCACTTGTTACTGTTCTCAACTAGCGAGACGGATTACCCTGTGCCTCTGAACACAAACAGGAGCTGGGTGGGAGGGAGGGAGGGACTCACATACGCTGCTGCTACTCTGTTTATTATCTATCCTGATTGACGAGTCACTTTTACCCCTACCTACTCAGAGAGGCTGCTGTTACTCTGTTTATTATCTATCCTGATTGGCGAGTCACTTTTACCCCTACCTACTCAGAGAGGCTGCTGTTACTCTGTTTATTATCTATCCTGATTGGCGAGTCACTTTTACCCCTACCTACTCAGAGAGGCTGCTGCTACTCTGTTTATTATCTATCCTGATTGGCGAGTCACTTTTACCCATACCTACTCATTAACATCTGCTAACCATGTGTATGTGACCATTAACATCTGCTAACCATGTGACCATTAACATCTGCTAACCATGTGACCATTAACATCTGCTAACCATGTGTATGTGACCATTAACATCTGCTAACCATGTGACCATTAACATCTGCTAATCATGTGACCATTAACATCTGCTAACCATGTGACCATTAACATCTGCTAACCATGTGTATGTGACCAATAACATCTGCTAACCATGTGACCATTAACATCTGCTAATCATGTGACCATTAACATCTGCTAACCATGTGACCATTAACATCTGCTAACCATGTGACCATTAACATCTGCTAACCATGTGATCATTAACATCTGCTAACCATGTGTATGTGACCATTAACATCTGCTAACCATGTGATCATTAACATCTGCTAACCATGCGACCATTAACATCTGCTAACCATGTGACCATTAACATCTGCTAATCATGCGACCATTAACATCTGCTAACCATGTGACCATTAACATCTGCTAACCATGTGACCATTAACATCTGCTAACCATGTGTCTGTGACCATTAACATCTGCTAACCATGTGACCATTAACATCTGCTAACCATGTGACCATTAACATCTGCTAACCATGTGACCATTAACATCTGCTAACCATGTATATGTGACCATTAACATCTGCTACCATGTGACCATTAACATCTGCTAATCATGTGACCATTAACATCTGCTAACCATGTGTATGTGACCATTAACATCTGCTACCATGTGACCATTAACATCTGCTACCATGTGACCATTAACATCTGCTACCATGTGACCATTAACATCTGCTACCATGTGTATGTGACCATTAACATCTGCTACCATGTGACCATTAACATCTGCTACCATGTGACCATTAACATCTGCTACCATGTGACCATTAACATCTGCTACCATGTGACCATTAACATCTGCTACCATGTGTATGTGACCATTAACATCTGATAATCATGTGACCATTAACATCTGCTAACCATGTGTATGTGACCAATAACATCTGATAACCATGTGACCATTAACATCTGCTAACCATGTGACCATTAACATCTGCTAACCATGTGACCATTAACATCTGCTGGAATGGTTCATCATGTGACCATTAACATCTGCTAACCATGTGACCATTAACATCTGCTAACCATGTGACCATTAACATCTGCTAACCATGTGTATGTGACCATTAACATCTGCTACCATGTGTATGTGACCATTAACATCTGCTACCATGTGTATGTGACCATTAACATCTGCTAACCATGTGACCATTAACATTTGCTAAAAAGTTGACCATTAACATCTGCTAACCATGTGACCATTAACATCTGTGTCCCAACCATGTGTATGTGACCATTAAAATCTGTTTTAACCATGTGACCATTAACATCTGCTACCATGTGTATGTGACCATTAACATCTGCTAATCATGTGACCATTAACATCTGCTAACCATGTGACCATTAACATCTGCTAACCATGTGTATGTGACCATTAACATCTGCTAACCGTGTGACCATTAACATCTGCTAATCATGTGACCATTAACATCTGCTAACCATGTGACCATTAACATCTGCTAACCATGTTTTAATTTGATTTTACTATTTCCTTTTTTTATTTCTCAAATTTGTCTAACTTTTTAACTCTGCATTGTTGTGAAAGGCATACATTCACATTCCTTCACATACAGTATGTATATATCTATATTTAGGGTTAGGGTTTATATATATATTTATAATGTGCAGTGCATTCGGTAAGTATTCAGACCCCTTGACTTGTTTTACGTTGTTTTACGTTACAGCCTTATTCTAAAATGGATTAAATAAAATCCTCAGCAATCTACACTCAATAGCCCGTAATTACATAGAAAAAAGGTTTTTAGAAATTAGAGCAAATGTATTAATAAAAAATAAAAAACAGATACCTTATTTACATCAGTATTCAGACCCTTTGTTATGAGACTCGACATTTAACTCAGTTGCATCCTGTTTCCATTGGTCATCCTAGACATGTTTCTACAACTTGATTGGAGTCCACTTGTGGTAAATTCCAACGGTTGACAGAGCATTTCAGAGCAAAAACCAAGCCATGAGGTCGAAGTAATTGTCCGTAGAGTTCAGAGACAGAATTGTGTTGAGGCACAGATCTGGGGAAAGGTACCAAAACATTCCTGTAGCCTTGAAGGTCCCCAAGAACACAGTGGCCTCCATCATTCATAAATGGAAGAAGTTTGGAACCACCTAGACTCTTCCTAGAGCTGGCCGCCCGGCCAAACTGAGCAATCAGGGAAGAAGGGCCTTCGTCAGGGAGGTGACCATGAACCTGATGGTCACTCTGATAGAGCTCCAGAGTTCCTCTGTGGAGATGGTAGAACCTTCCAGAAGGATAACCATCTCTGCAGCACTCTGCCAGACAGAAGCCACTCCTCAGTAAAAGGTACATGACAGCCCTCTTGGAGTTTGACAAAGGCACCTAAAGACTCAAGATTCTCTGGTCTGATGAAACCAAGATGGAACCTTTTGGCCTGAATGCCAAGCGTCATGTCTGGAAGAAACCTGGTACCATCCCTAAGGTGAAGCATGGTGGTGGCAGCATCATGCTGTGGGGATGTTTTTCAGCGGCAGGGACTGGGAGACTAGTCAGGATCGAGGGAAAGATGAACGGAACAAAGTACAGAGAGATCCTTATTGAAAACCTGATCCAGAACCTCAGACTGGGGCGAAGGTTCACCTTCCAACAGGACAATGACCCTAAGCATACAGCCAAGACAACGCAGGTGGGGCTTCGGGACAATCTCTGAATGTCCTTGAGTGGGCCAGCCAGAGCCCGGACTTGAACCCGATCAAACACCTCTAGAGAGACCTGAAAATAGCTGTGCAGCAATGCTCCCCATCCAACCTGACAGAGCTTGAGATGATCTGCAGAGAGGAATGGGAGAAACTCCCCAAATACAGGTGTGCCAAGATTGTTGAACCATACCCAAGAAGACTAGAGGCTGTAATCGCTGCCAAAGGTGCTTCAACAAAGTACTGAGTAAAAGGTCTGAATACTTATGTAAATGTGATATTTCTTTTTTAAATTTAATTTATACATTTGCCAAAAAATTCTAAAAACCTGTTTTTGCTTTGTCATTATGGGGTATTGTGATGTCATTACGGGGTATTGTGATGTCATTGCGGGGTATTGTGATGTCATTATGGGGTATTGTGTGTAGATTGATGAGGAGGAAAAAAACGATTTAATACATTTTAGAATAAGGCTGGGTAACGTAACAAAATGTGGAAAAAGTGTCTTACTTTTGAAAAATGTTGCTTTGTTGGTAAAGGGCTTGTAAGCAAGCATTTCACGGTAAGGTCTACTACACCTGTTGTATTCAAGGCATGTAACAAGTACAATTTGATTTGAGTACATTACATTACAGTACATTACACTACCTTGACAACAACGGGCGGGCATCTTGGACGCTGTCTCCAGTTCTTATACCGCAGTTGTCCAGTGTCGGAAATTATGAAAATGTATGTTGTCAGACTGCGCCATCTCCTGGTGACAAGTACGGCAGAATATCAATAATATCAATCGTATAGCCACAGCCACAGAACAACGAGACAGATATTTCACCGGATGTGTAAATATGAAGCATCCGGTTGGCGTTTCCACTCACTACCAAACATGGTGATGAGAGGAAGCACAGTGGCCGGCAGTGTGCTTCCTAACGGAAATCTCTGCCCACCTCCTTGCTTGTTCTGCCACCTATGATTAATGTGTTCCCATTGGAAACGACAGGCTCTGGTCTATCTTGGGTTAGTTCATAAAATCTTTGGTATAAGGTGGTCGTTGAACAGATTATTGTTTCAACTGAAACGAGATTCCGATAAATTTTTAGATTTTTTGAGACGTTCCCATTAAGTGATTGTCATTTACCACACTTCTTCCATCCCCAAACACAACCGTAAACCAAACCTGTGAAATGGTGGAACGGCCCCTTTAAGAAACTGTCGCAAAACCCTGCTACCGCCCATGCGCAGAGAGAGGGGGCAACAGCGACGGAGAAAACAACAACAAGAGAACAGCGAGATGGCCCCATGAATACAGGCCAACTTCACTCTCACCCAGTTACTATCCACAACTTACCCGACTGCTGCTTTCTCACACGGCTGGATTAGATGGTGCCGGGCCCATGAACTTGGCTAGTCAGAGCGGGGAGACCGGCTGTAGCCAGCTCCTCTTCGCCAACTTTAACCAGGACAACACGTAAGGAAGGCCCGGGGAGAGGAGGACCGGGGAGGAGGGAGAGGAGGGGGGAGGAGGGAGAGGAGGGCCGGGGAGGAGGGAGAGGAGGGCCGGGGAGGAGGGAGGGAGGAGGGGAGGACCGGGGAGGAGGGAGGAGGGAGGACCGGGGAGGAGGGAGAGGGGAGGGCCGGGGAGAGGAGGGCCGGGGAGAGATGCTAGTTAGCTGACAAGCTGTCTGATCATGTTGCCTACTTTAGCATCCATGTCGTCAGCCAGCTAAAACGCTAACCAGCCAGCTAGCTAAAGGGCCTGAATAAACAAGAAGCATAAACTAGTTGTCTAACACAAAAAGGCGAAGGGATCATTCCTTAATATGATAAAGTGTATTGATACCTGAACCAATATCTGGGCAAAGGACGATGAAAAGGCGAGATCTCCTCTCTGCCCAGAAAGCTACGGTTCACCTGGGCCCTCATGTATAAACGCTACACATTCACAGAATATGGCCCTAAACATGCGTCTACCAGTTTTCACGCACAGTCGTCAAACTGAACCTGACTTGAGAACGTGCTTATCCTCCCGTTAACTTTAGACCATGCGTATGTACTAATGCTGTATCACATCCGGCCGTGATTGGGAGTCCCATAGGGCTGGGCACAAATCCCCGGTTTGGCCGGTGTAGGCCGTCATTGTGAATACGAATTTGTTCTTGACTGATTTGCCTAGTTAAATAAAATAAAATGTTTAAGTGTGCTGAGCGATTAGTGCTTTTTGAGGTCGTTTCCGTTCATTATTTTAAAAAAAACCTGTTTCGATTCTTTTTTTAAATGTTTATATTAAATGCATTATAAAATAATTACATTAAAATGATTAGCACCTTTTAATGGAAATACCAAAGCCAAAAATTGTGCACATTCAATTGCCAAAACATTGAAAATATTCCACTGTCTCTGTCAGGTCCGCATAGGAAATGACTAATAAATGATACATTTTTGGAAAGTTCTAATTCTACTGTCCTCTCTACAACAACAACAAATACTGGAACACATGTAATGTTGTCCTTGAAACCTTTAATGGAAATACTGTAGAATTCCATTATTTCCAATGGAGAACTGCTCCTACTGAGGAGTGCCAATATGGCTTAAAGCTTCTCAATGGCCAATACATAGCATCAGCAGGGTTTATATACATCATTGGTCTGTGTCTAACCTAACTTAGCAGGCGTACAAGCGCAGAGTGAATCCATTTGTTTCCAAGATGGAAAAGAACAGGCGCAATGTATGATGGTCATTGTAGTTGATTAGTAAGTTTAAGCTGAACTTGGTTGGATATTTGCATAAAACTTCAACTCCCAGCGTCTTTTAAAATGTAACCTTTATTTAACGAGGCAAGTCAGTTAAGAACACATTCTTATTTTCAATGACAGCCTACCAGGGAACAGTGTGTTAACTGCCTTGTTCAGGGGCAGAGCGACAGATTTTTACCTTGTCAGCTCAGAGATTCGATCCAGCAACCTTTCGGTTACTGGCCCAACGCTCCAGCCACTAGCCTATTTGACTTCTCTCGTAAATGATTTAATTTCTCTCTAGAGAAATGGTGTGTTGACCTCACAAAAACCCCTGAAACTAATAATTGAATCAACATTGAAGTATTGCATTGCAAGAAGGCAAAAGGAGCCGTGTAGTAGCCTTGGGGAATATATTCAGAACAAAAAAACAGGCAGCTAGGCCTAAATATAATAACAAGACGCAATCATTTGCTGTTTAGTGAGAAGAGCGGAAATCAATGTATTTAGTATTTAGTAGTTTATTTTTGATCTTGATGGTGTTTTGATACATTGATCTTGGTGGTGTTTTGATACATTGATCTTGGTGGTGTTTTGATACATTGATCTTGGTGGTGTTTTGATCTTGGTGGTGTTTTGACATTGATCTTGATGGTGTTTGGTGATTTCTACCCGTCCCTGGTGGAGTCTGTGAAAGTGGATGCCATTGCTGACCACTCTGGTCTTTCTGGGTAGTGGGATTGCAACACACACCGTGTGACCCAATGTCACTCAAACACACACTGTCATAGTCAGGCCAGTGTCACCAGCCTGTCTCTGTCTCTCTCCCCTCGGTCAGGCCAGTGTCACCAGCCTGTCTCTGTCTCTCTCCCCTCGGTCAGGCCAGTGTCACCAGCCTGTCTCTGTCTCTCTCCCCGGTCAGGCCAGTGTCACCAGCCTGTCTCTCTCTCTCTCCCTCGGTCGGTCAGGCCAGTGTCACCAGCCTGTCTCTCACCAGCCTCTCTCTCCCCCTCGGTCAGGCCTGTGTCACCAGCCTGTCTCTCTCTCATCATCAGGTATCTGTTCTAACGTGTGTGTGTGTGTCCTCTCTCCAGGTCTTTAGCTGTTGGAACCAAATCAGGCTACAAGTTCTTCTCCCTATCGTCTGTGGACAAGTTGGAGCAGATTTATGAATGTAGTGAGTATCAATATCATATGGATTTATGACGTGTGTGTATGTGTATATATTATATATGAAATACTGCACTTACTAGATACCACACATTCATAACCATCACTCTTAATGTTGTTTTACAGTAATATGGAATGGCTATATATTTACCTTGACCTTTTCCACGTTTTGTTACATTACAGAATTATTCTAAAATGTATTAAATAGTTTTTTCCCCTCATCAATCTACACACAATACCCTATAATGACATCACAATACCCCATAATGACATCACAATACCCCATAATGACATCACAATACCCCAAAACTAATGACATCACAATACCCTATGACATCACAATACCCTATAATGACATCACAATACCCCATGATGACATCACAATACCCCATAATGACATCACAATACATAAATATTCAGACCCTTTACTCTGTACTTTGTTGAAGCACCTTTGGCAGCGATTACAGCCTCAGGTCTTCTTGGGTATCACTCTAAAAGCTTGGCACACCTGTATTTAGGAGTTTCTCCCATTCTCCTCTGCAGATCCTCTCAAGCTCTGTCATGTTGGATGGTTAGCGTTGCTGCACAGCTATTTTCAGGTTTCTCCAGAGATGTTTAATCTGGTTCAAGTCCAGACTCTGGCTGGGCCACTCAAGGACATTCAGAGACTTGTCCCGAAGCCCTTCCTGCGTTGTCTTGGCTGTGTGCTTAGGGTTGTTATCCTGTTGGAAGGTGAACCTTCACCCCAGTCTTAACCTGCTCCAGAGCCCTCAGGGCTTTTCATCAAGGACCTCTCTGCACTTTTCTCTGTTCATCTTTCCTTCGATCCTGACTAGTCTCCCAGCCCCTGACGCTTGGCATTCAAGCCAAAGAGTTCAATCTTGGTTTCATCAGACCAGAGAATCTTGTTTCTCATGGTTCGAGAGTCCTTTAGTTTGCCTTTTGGCAAACTCGGCGGTTGTCATGTGCCTTTTACTGAGGAGTGGCTTCCGTCTGGCCACTCTACTATAAAGGCCTGATTGGTGGAGTGCTGCAGAGATGGTTGTCCTTCTGGAAGGTTCTCTCATCTCTACAGAGGAACTCTGGAGCTCTGTCAGAGTGACCATCAGGTTCTTGGTCGACCTGACCAAGGCCCTTTCCACTGATTGCTCAGTTTGGCCGGGCGGCCAGGTCTAGGAAGAGTCTTGGTGGTTCCAAACTTGTTCCATTTAAGAATGATGGAGGCCACTGTGTTCTTGGGGAGCTTCAATGCTAAAGAAACTTTTAATTTTTAAAAAATTTGCAAACATTTCTAGAAAAAAAACAGTTTTCGCTTAGTTAGCAGAAATGTAAAAAAAAATGTAAAAAAATATATATATATGTTTTTGCTTTCTCATTATGGGGTAGTGTGATGTCGTTATGGGGTATTGTGATGTCATTATAGGGTATTGTGATGTTGTTATGGGGTATTATGTGTAGATTGATGAGGGGAAAATGTAATCCATTTTAGAATAAGGCTGTAACATAACAAAATGTGTAAAAAGTCAAGGGGTCTGAATACTTTCCTGAAGGCACTGTACATGTACCACAGACATGTATTCTGAAGGCACTGTACATGTACCACAGACATGTATTCTGAAGGCACTGTACATGTACCACAGACATGTATTCTGAAGGCACTGTACATGTACTACAGACATGTATTCTGAAGGCACTGTACATGTACCACAGACATGTATTCTGAAGGCACTGTACATGTACCACAGACATGTATTCTGAAGGCACTGTACATGTACCACAGACATGTATTCTGAAGGCACTGTACATGTACCACAGACATGTATTCTGAAGGCACTGTACATGTACCACAGACATGTATTCTGAAGGCACTGTACATGTACTACAGACATGTATTCTGGAAGGCACTGTACATGTACCACAGACATGTATTCTGAAGGCACTGTACATGTACCACAGACATGTATTCTGAAGGCACTGTACATGTACCACAGACATGTATTCTGAAGGCACTGTACATGTACCACAGACATGTATTCTGAAGGCACTGTACATGTACCACAGACATGTATTCTGAAGGCACTGTACATGTACTACAGATATGTATTCTGAAGGCACTGTACATGTACCACAGACATGTATTCTGAAGGCACTATACATGTACCACAGACATGTATTCTGAAGGCACTGTACATGTACCACAGACATGTATTCCACTCACAGTCCAAACAGTCATCGTGTTAATGTAGGATCACTATAATATGGAATAGCTCTCTAGAATATTACAGCAACGGGGTTATACTGTTTGGTACTAATGTGTGTGTGTGTGTGTGTGTGTGTGCACGCTCAGCGGACACAGAGGATGTGTGTATTGTAGAGCGTCTGTTCAGCAGTAGTCTGGTGGCGATCGTCAGTCTGAAGGCTCCTAGGAAGCTGAAGGTCTGTCACTTCAAGAAGGGAACGGAGATCTGTAACTATAGTTACAGTAACACTATACTGGCTGTCAAGCTCAACAGACAGGTAGGAACACACACACACACACACAGTGATATGTGATGATGAGCAGGAGTGTGTGTTTCAGAGGCTGATAGTATGTCTGGACAGGTGTGTTAAACTCCTAGCTACAACACTACAACACTGAAGACTCCTGTGTGTGTTTCAGAGGCTGATAGTATGTCTGGAGGAATCTCTGTACATCCACAACATCAGAGACATGAAGGTCCTGCACACCATCAGAGAGACACCTCCCAACCCCTCAGGTAAAACCCTTAACCTAGGACTTACATCCCAACCCCTCAGCCCAACCCTCAGGTAAAATCCTTAACCTAGGACTAAATCCCAACCCATATATATACTAAAGTATGTGGAAAACCTTTCAAATTAGTGGTTTCGGCTATTTCAGCCACACCCGTTTCAGACAGGTGTTTAAAATCGAGCACACCGCCATGGAATCTCCACAGACAAACATTGGCAATAGAATGGCCTTACTGAGGAGATCAGTGACTTTCAACACGCTCACAGAATGGGAAATGGTTTGTTGAGATCGGCGTGGAAGAACTTGACTGGCCTGCACGGAGCCCTGACCCCAACCCATTGAACTCCTTTGGGATGAATTAGAACGCCGACTACGAGCCTAATCGCCCAACATCAGTGCCGACCTCAGTAATGCTCTTGTGGCTGAATGGAAGCAAGTTCCCTCAGCAATGTTCCAACATCTAGTGGAATCTGAAACTGTTTAATCCAACCGTATTGTATTTAGTAGTTTTGTGTTCTCTCCTCCTGTAATATCCGTGTGTTCTCTCCCCAGGGTTGTGTGTTCTCTCCCCAGGGTTGTGTGTTCTCTCCCCAGGGTTGTGTGTTCTCTCCCCAGGGTTGTGTGTTCTCTCCCCAGGGTTGTGTGTTCTCTCCCCAGGGTTGTGTGTTCTGTGTGTTCTCTCCCCAGGGTTGTGTGTTCTCTCCCCAGGGCTGTGTGTTCTCTCCTACTGTAATATCCGTGTGTTCTCTCCCCAGGGTTGTGTGTTCTCTCCCCATGGTTGTGTGTTCTCTCCCCAGGGTACTGTAATATCCGTGTGTTCTCTCCCCAGGGTTGTGTGTTCTCTCCTACTGTAATATCCGTGTGTTCTCTCCCCATTTTTGTGTGTTCTCTCCCCAGGGTTGTGTGTTCTCTCCCCAGGGTTGTGTGTTCTCTCCCCTGTAATATCTGTGTGTTCTCTCCCCAGGGTTGTGTGTTCTCTCCTACTGTAATATCCGTGTGTTCTCTCCCCAGGGTTGTGTGTTCTCTCCCCAGGGTTGTGTGTTCTCTCCTACTGTAATATCCGTGTGTTCTCTCCCCAGGGTTGTGTGTTCTCTCCCCTGTAGGGTATGTGTGTTCTCTCACCATTGTTGTGTGTTCTCTCCCCAGGGTTGTGTGTTCTCTCCCCATTGTTGTGTGTTCTCTCCCCAGGGTTGTGTGTTCTCTCCCCAGGGTTGTGTGTTCTCTCCCCAGGGTTGTGTGTTCTCTCCCCAGGGCTGTGTGTTCTCTCCCCAGGGTTGTGTGTTCTCTCCCCATTGTTGTGTGTTCTCTCCCTGTAATATCCGTGTGTTCTCTCCCCAGGGTTGTGTGTTCTCTCCCCAGGGTTGTGTGTTCTCTCCCCAGGGTTGTGTGTTCTCTCCCCAGGGTTGTGTGTTCTCTCCCCCTGGGTTGTGTGTTTCTCTCCCCAGGGTTGTGTGTTCTCTCCCCAGGGCTGTGTGTTCTCTCCACCCAGGGTTGTGTGTTCTCTCCCCATTGGCTGTGTGTTCTCTCCCCAGGGCTGTGTGTTCTCTCCCCAGGGTTGTGTGTTCTCTCCCCATTGTTGTGTGTTCTCTCCTACTGTAATATCCGTGTGTTCTCTCCCCAGGGTTGTGTGCTCTCTCCATCAGTAATGATAACTGTTACCTGGCCTACCCCGGCAGTGCTACAATAGGAGAGGTCCAGGTGTTCGACACGGTCAACCTGGTACGACACACACACACACACACACACACACACACACACACACACACATTGAAGATGGCTTGCTCTACTACAACTGTGCTGTTTCAGTCTCTGTGTGTTTAACTGTGTCTCCAGAGGGCAGCCAACATGATCCCAGCCCATGACAGTCCATTAGCAGCTGTGGTGTTTGATGCTAGCGGAACCAAACTGGCCACAGCCTCTGAGAAGGTGGGACACTTTAAACTGTTACACTGAACTACTGAGGTTGTGTCAGCCGGTCCCTCTTCCCTGACCCTTAACCCTGGCCCTTAACCCTGGCCCTTAACCCTGGCCCTTAACCCTGGCCCTTAACCCTGGCCCTTAACCCTGACCCTTAACCCTGACCCTTAACCTTGACCCTTAACCCTGGCCCTTAACCCTGACCCTTAACCCTGGCCCTTAACCCTGGCCCTTAACCCTGGCCCTTAACCCTGGCCCTTAACCCTGGCCTTAACCCTGACCCTTAACCCTGACCCTTAAGCCTGACCCTTAACCCTGGCCCTTAACCTTGACCCTTAACCCTGGCCCTTAACCCTGACCCTTAACCCTGACCCTTAACCCTGACCCTTAACCCTGACCCTTAACCCTGGCCCTTAACCCTGGCCCTTAACCCTGGCCCTTAACCCTGACCCTTAACCCTGACCCTTAACCCTGGCCCTTAACCCTGGCCCTTAACCCTGGCCCTTAACCCTGGCCCTTAACCCTGGCCCTTAACCCTGGCCCTTAACCCTGGCCCTTAACCCTGGCCCTTAACCCTGGCCCTTAACCCTGGCCCTTAACCCTGGCCCTTAACCCTGACCCTTAACCCTGACCCTTAACCCTGACCCTTAACCCTGGCCCTTAACCCTGGCCCGTTAACCTGGCCCGGCGGCAGGGTAGCCTAGTGGTTAGAGTGGTGGACTAGTAACCGGAAGGTTGCAAGTTCAAACACCCGAGCTGACAAGGTACAAATCTGTCGTTCTGCCCCTGAACAGGCAGTTACTGTTCCTAGGCCGTCATTGAAAATAAGAATTTGTTCTTAACTGACTTGCCTTGTTAAATAAAGGTAAAATAAAAAATAAAAAAAACCTGACCCTTAACCCTGACCCCTGACCCTTACCATACAGATAATATTTTCTATCCATCTCTATGGCCCAACCTTTAACCCTGACTCTTAACCCTGGCCCTTAACCCTGGCCCTTAACCCTGGCCCTTAACCCTGGCCCTTAACCCTGGCCCTTAACCCCGACCCGTAACCCTGGCCCTTAACCTTGACCCTTAACCTTGACCCTTAACCCTGACTCTTAACCCCGACCCTTAACCCTGACCCTTACCATATAGATACTATTCTCTATCCATCTCTATGGCCCTTAACCCCGACCCTTAACCCCGACCCTTAACCCCAACCCTTAACCCCGACCCTTAACCCTGACCCTTGCCATACATATACTATTTTCTATCCATCTCTATGGCCCTGACCCTTAACCCTGGCCTTGACCCTTAACCTTAACCCTGGCCTTAACCCTGGCCTTGGCCCTTAACCCTGGCCTTGACCCTTAACCCTGGCCTTGGCCCTTAACCCTGGCCCTTAACCCTGACCCTTAACCCTGACCCTTAACCCTGACCCTTCCATGGTAGCAGATCTGATGGGTATTAACAGTGTAGTGGTGGACCGGCTGGAAGTGTGTGTGTTGTAACCTTGCTGTATCAGGGATCAGCTATCCTGTGTGTAATGTAACCGGTGGTTTCTGATAGGGTACGGTGATTCGTGTGTTCTCCATCCCTGAGGGACAGAAACTGTTTGAGTTCCGTCGAGGAGTCAAAAGGTAGGACTTCTTCTTCTTCTCCCTCCTTCTCCTTCTTCATCTCCCTCCTTCTACATCTCCCTCCTCCTTCTTATTCTCCCTCCTTCTTCATCGCCCTCCTTCTTCATCGCCCTCCTTCTTATTCTCCCTCCTTCTTCATCGCCCTCCTTCTTCATCGCCCTCCTTCTTCTTCTCCCTCCTTCTTCTTCATCTCCCTCCTTCTTCTTCATCTCCCTCCTTCGTCTCCCTCCTTCTTCTTCTCCCTCCTTCTTCATCTCCCTCCTTCTTCTTCTTCTCCCTCCTTCTTCATCTCCCTCCTTCTTCTCCTTCATTCCACTCTATATAGTAATATGTGTTTTAATAGTGGACAATATTAAATGAGCTACAGCTGAGTTCAGTCTGACACACTGAAGTGTGTGTGTGTGTGTGTTAGGTGTGTATGTGTATCTGTTTCCCTGGCCTTCAGTATGGAAGGCCTCTACCTATCAGCATCCAGTAACACGGAGACGGTCCACATCTTCAAACTAGAGACGCAGAAAGAGAAGTAAGTACCCCCCCCAGAGGAGATCACCTGGCTGCATTAGTCTGATTCTAGATGTTGTCCTGTATATTAACATGGTGTGTGTGTGGGCCAACAGAGGAGATGTGGTCCTGTATATTAACATGGTGTGTGTGTGGGGCCAACAGAGGAGATGTTGTCCTGTATATTAACATGGTGCGTGTGTAGGCCAACAGAGGAGCCGACGACATGGGGTGGATACTTTGGGAAGGTCCTGATGGCGTCCACCACCTACCTGCCCTCTCAGGTGAGTGGGACTTCCTTTTGAGAGAGAGTGTGTGGTGTGTGTGTGTGTGTTGTCTGACCATGTCTCCTCTGTGTGCGTCAGGTGACAGAGATGTTCACTCAGGGACGAGCCTTCGCCACCGTACGACTGCCCTTCTCTGGACACAAGAACATCTGTGCTCTGGCCCTGTAAGAACACCCACTAGAACGTGCTCTATCAGACTCTAGAGCTGGGACCATAATCCCCCCACACACTAGAACATTCTCTACCAGACTCTAGAGCTGGGACCATATTCCCCCACACACCCACTAGAACGTTCTATACCAGACTCTAGAGCTGGGACCATATTCCCCCCACACCCACTAGAACGTTCTCTACCAGACTCTAGAGCTGGGACCATATTCCCCCACACACCCACTAGAACGTGCTCTACCAGACTCTAGAGCTGGGACCATAATCCCCCCACACTAGAACATTCTCTACCAGACTCTAGAGCTGGGACCATATTCCCCCACACACTAGAACGTTCTCTACCAGACTCTAGAGCTGGGACCATATTCCCCCCACACACTAGAACGTTCTCTACCAGACTCTAGAGCTGGGACCATATTCCCCCCACACACTAGAACGTTCTCTACCAGACTCTAGAGCTGGGACCATATTCCCCCACACACCAACTAGAACATTCTCTACCAGACTGTAGAGCTGGGACCATATTCCCCCCACACTAGAACGTTCTCTACCAGACTCTAGAGCTGGGACCATATTCCCCCAGACACTAGAATGTTCTCTACCAGACTCTAGAGCTGGGACCATATTCCCCCACACACTAGAACGTTCTCTACCAGACTCTAGAGCTGGGACCATATTCCCCCACACACTAGAACGTTCTCTACCAGACTCTAGAGCTGGGACCATATTCCCCCACACACCCACTAGAATGTTCTCTACCAGACTCTAGAGCTGGGACCATATTCCCCCCTCACACACCCACTAGAACGTTCTCTACCAGACTCTAGAGCTGGGACCATATTCCCCCCACACACCCACTAGAACGTTCTCTACCAGACTCTAGAGCTGGGACCATATTCCCCCCATTAATGGAGAGGTCACACTAGAACGTTCTCTACCAGACTCTAGAGCTGGGACCATATTCCCCCCGCACACCCACTAGAACGTTCTCTACCAGACTCTAGAGCTGGGACCATATTCCCCCACACACTAGAACGTTCTCTACCACACTCTAGAGCTGGGACCATATTCCCCCACACACTAGAACGTTCTCTACCAGACTCTAGAGCTGGGACCATATTCCCCCACACACTAGAACGTTCTCTACCAGACTCTAGAGCTGGGACCATATTCCCCCACACACTAGAACGTTCTCTACCAGACTCTAGAGCTGGGACCATATTCCCCCACACACACACTAGAACGTTCTCTACCAGACTCTAGAGCTGGGACCATATTCCCCCCCACACACTAGAACGTTCTCTACCACACTCTAGAGCTGGGACCATATTCCCCCCCACACACACACTAGAACGTTCTCTACCACACTCTAGAGCTGGGACCATATCCCCCCACACTAGAACGTTCTCTACCAGACTCTAGAACTGGGACCATATTCCCCCCCCACACTAGAACGTTCTCTACCACACTCTAGAGCTGGGACCATATTCCCCCACACACTAGAACGTTCTCTACCAGACTCTAGAGCTGGGACCATATTCCCCCACACACTAGAACGTTCTCTACCAGACTGTAGAGCTGGGACCATATTCCCCCCACACACACTAGAACGTTCTCTACCAGACTCTAGAGCTGGGACCATATTCCCCCCCACACACACTAGAACGTTCTCTACCACACTCTAGAGCTGGGACCATATTCCCCCACACACCCACTAGAACGTTCTATACCAGACTCTAGAGCTGGGACCATATTCCCCCACACACCCACTAGAACGTTCTCTACCAGACTCTAGAGCTGGGACCATATTCCCCCCACACACTAGAACGTTCTCTACCAGACTCTAGAGCTGGGACCATATTCCCCCCACACCCACTAGAACATTCTCTACCAGACTCTAGAGCTGGGAACATATTCCCCCACACACCCACTAGAACGTTCTCTACCAGACTCTAGAGCTGGGACCATATTCCCCCCACACACTAGAACGTTCTCTACCAGACTCTAGAGCTGGGACCATATTCCCCCCACACACTAGAACGTTCTCTACCAGACTCTAGAGCTGGGACCATATTCCCCCACACACCAACTAGAACATTCTCTACCAGACTCTAGAGCTGGGAACATATTCCCCCACACACCCACTAGAACGTTCTCTACCAGACTCTAGAGCTGGGACCATATTCCCCCACACACTAGAACGTTCTCTACCAGACTCTAGAGCTGGGACCATATTCCCCCCACACACTAGAACGTTCTCTACCAGACTCTAGAGCTGGGACCATATTCCCCCAGACACTAGAACGTTCTCTACCAGACTCTAGAGCTGGGACCATATTCCCCCACACACTAGAACGTTCTCTACCAGACTCTAGAGCTGGGACCATATTCCCCCACACACTAGAACGTTCTCTACCAGACTCTAGAGCTGGGACCATATTCCCCCCACACACCCACTAGAACGTTCTCTACCAGACTCTAGAGCTGGGACCATATTCCCCCACACACTAGAACGTTCTCTACCAGACTCTAGAGCTGGGACCATATTCCCCCACACACCCACTAGAACATTCTCTACCAGACTCTAGAGCTGGGAACATATTCCCCCCACACACCCACTAGAACGTTCTCTACCAGACTCTAGAGCTGGGACCATATTCCCCCACACACTAGAACGTTCTCTACCAGACTCTAGAGCTGGGACCATATTCCCCCCACACACACACTAGAACGTTCTCTACCAGACTCTAGAGCTGGGACCATATTCCCCCCACCCACTAGAACGTTCTCTACCAGACTCTAGAGCTGGGAACATATTCCCAACATCGCCCTCCTCTCCCCCAGTTTATCTGACGTTGGTCATTTGGGGGATTAGCCAACACAACATTCTTCCATATTGTTTGGTCGTCAATAGTAACGTGCATTAATCTGCTTCCTGCAATGAAAGTATTGTCCCTGTTTCACTGCCTGCCCTCACTTCCTCTCCTCACTGCCTGCCCTCACTTCCTTTCCTCACTGCCTGCCCTCACTTCCTTTCCTCACTGCCTGCCCTCACTTCCTCTCTTCACTACAAACAGAGTAGGGTAATTGAGATGCGCCCGAGAAAACGGAGTGGCACTATTTTGAGTTAGCAATCTAGCTGATGTGTTTTGAGTTCCCACTTCCTCAGGTGGTGAATTATATAGCCTAGGCCAGTATTCACAAAAAAACAGCCAAGCAAATTAATCTCAAAAGAGACTAAATAAATCTGATCATTCTGGATCCTATTTTATCATGTTGCACCATAAACTATCCATCATTCATTCCCTGAACATGTTAGAACATGTCTTCCCTGGGAAAAAGTCCGCCTAGAGCCCTCCCATTAACGGAGAAGTCAGCCTAGAGCTCTCCCGTTAACGGAGAAGTCAGCCTAGAGCCCTCCCATTAATGGAGAAGTCAGCCTAGAGCCCTCCCATTAACGGAGAAGTCAGCCTAGAGCCCTCCCGTTAAAACGGAGAAGTCGGCCTAGAGCCCTCCCGTTAACGGAGAAGTCAGCCTCGAGCCCTCCCATTAACGGAGAAGTCAGCCTAGAGCCCTCCCGTTAACGGAGAAGTCAGCCTAGAGCCCTCCCATTAACGGAGAAGTCAGCCTAGAGCCCTCCCGTTAACGGAGAAGTCAGCCTCGAGCCCTCCCATTAACGGAGAAGTCAGCCTAGAGCCCTCCCATTAACGGAGAAGTCCGCCTAGAGCCCTCCCATTAACGGAGAAGTCAGCCTCGAGCCCTCCCATTAACGGAGAAGTCAGCCTAGAGCCCTCCCATTAACGGAGAAGTCAGCCTAGAGCCCTCCCGTTAACGGAGAAGTCAGCCTAGAGCCCTCCCATTAACGGAGAAGTCGGCCTAGAGCCCTCCCGTTAACGGAGAAGTCAGCCTCGAGCCCTTCCGTTAACGGAGAAGTCAGCCTAGAGCCCTCCCATTAACGGAGAAGTCAGCCTAGAGCCCTCCCGTTAACGGAGAAGTCGGCCTAGAGCCCTCCCTTTAACGGAGAAGTCGGCCTTGAGCCCTCCCGTTAAAACGGAGAAGTCGGCCTCGAGCCCTCCCGTTAACGGAGAAATCGGCCTAGAGCCCTCCCCGTTAAAACGGAGAAGTCGGCCTCGAGCCCTCCCTTTAACGGAGAAGTCGGCCTAGAGCCCTCCCGTTAACAGAGAAGTCGGCCTAGATCCCTCCCCGTTAACGGAGAAGTCGGCCTAGAGCCCTCCTCGTTAAAATGGACAAGTCGGCCTAGAGCCCTCCCACGTTAAAACGGACAAGTCGGCCTAGAGCCCTCCCACGTTAAAACGGACAAGTCGGCCTAGAGCCCTTCCGTTAACGGAGAAGTCGGCCTAGAGCCTTCCCTTTAACGGAGAAGTCGGCCTAGAGCCCTCCCGTTAACGGAGAAGTCGGCCTCGAGCCCTCCCGTTAACGGAGAAGTCGGCCTAGAGCCCTCCCGTTAACGGAGAAGTCGGCCTAGAGCCCTCCCGTTAACGGAGAAGTCGGCCTAGAGCCCTCCCGTTAAAACAGAGAAGTCGGCCTAGAGCCCTCCCCATTAAAACGGAGAAGTCGGCCTCGAGCCCTCCCGTTAACGGAGAAGTCGGTCTAGAGCCTTCCCTTTAACGGAGAAGTCGGCCTAGAGCCCTCCCGTTAACGGAGAAGTCGGCCTAGAGCCCTCCCTTTAACGGAGAAGTCAGCCTAGAGCCCTCCCGTTAAAACAGAGAAGTCGGCCTAGAGCCCTCCCCGTTAAAACGGAGAAGTCGGCCTCGAGCCCTCCCGTTAACGGAGAAGTCGGCCTAGAGCCCTCCCGTTAACGGAGAAGTCGGCCTAGAGCCCTCCCGTTAACGGAGAAGTCGGCCTAGAGCCCTCCCCGTTAAAACGGAGAAGTCGGCCTCGAGCCCTCCCTTTAACGGAGAAGTCGGCCTAGAGCCCTCCCATTAACGGAGAAGTCGGCCTTGAGCCCTCCCAATAACGGAGATGTCGGCCTCGAGCCCTCCCTTTAACGGAGAAGTCGGCCTAGAGCCCTCCCGTTAACGGAGAAGTCGGTCGGCCTCGAGCCCTCCCTTTAACGGAGAAGTCGGCCTAGAGCCCTCCCACGTTAAAACGGACAGGTCGGCCTAGAGCCCTCCCACGTTAAAACGGACAAGTCGGCCTGGAGCCCTCCCACGTTAAAACGGAGAAGTCGGCCTCGAGCCCTCCCTTTAACGGAGAAGTCGGCCTAGAGCCCTCCCCGTTAACGGAGAAGTCGGCCTAGAGCCCTCCCGTTAAAATGGACAAGTCGGCCTAGAGCCCTGCCGTTAACGGAGAAGTCGGCCTAGAGCCTTCCCGTTAACGGAGAAGTCGGCCTAGAGCCCTCCCATTAACGGAGAAGTCGGCCTAGAGCCCTCCTCGTTAAAATGGACAAGTCGGCCTAGAGCCCTCCCACGTTAAAACGGAGAAGTCGGCCTAGAGCCCTCCCACGTTAAAACGGACAAGTCGGCCTAGAGCCCTCCTGTTAACGGAGAAGTCGGCCTAGAGCCCTCCCACATTAAAAACGGAGAAGTCGGCCTAGAGCCCTCCCATTAACGGAGGAGTCGGCCTAGAGCCCTCCCACGTTAAAACGGACAAGTCGGCCTCGAGCCCTCCCTTTTAATGGAGAAGTTGGCCTAGAGCCCTCCCGGTAAAACGGACAAGTCGGCCTCGAGCCCTCCCACGTTAAAAACGGACAAGTCGGCCTCGAGCCCTCCCTTTTAATGGAGAAGTTGGCCTAGAGCCCTCCCCGGTAAAACGGACAAGTCGGCCTAGAGCCCTCCCCATTAAACGGACAGGTCGGCCTCGATACCTCCCCGTTAAATGGACAAGTCGGCCTAGAGCCCTCCCACGTTAAAACGGACAAGTTGGCCTCGAGCCCTCCCACGTTAAAATGGACAAGTCGGCCTAGAGCCCTCCCCATTAAACGGACAGGTCGGCCTCGATACCTCCCCGTTAAATGGACAGGTCGGCCTCGATACCTCCCCGTTAAATGGACAAGTCGGCCTAGAGCCCTCCCACGTTAAAACGGACAAGTTGGCCTCGAGCCCTCCCACGTTAAAATGGACAAGTCGGCCTAGAGCCCTCCCCATTAAACGGACAGGTCGGCCTCGATACCTCCCCCCGTTAAATGGACAAGTCGGCCTAGAGCCCTCCCACGTTAAAACGGACAAGTCGGCCTCGAGCCCTCCCACGTTAAAATGGACAAGTCGGCCTAGAGCCCTCCCCATTAAACGGACAGGTCGGCCTCGAGCCCTCCCCGTTAAATGGACAAGTCGGCCTAGAGCCCTCCCACGTTAAAACGGACAAGTTGGCCTAGAGCCCTCCCGTTAACGGAGAAGTCGGCCTAGAGCCCTCCCGTTAACGGAGAAGTCGGCCTAGAGCCCTCCCACGTTAAAAACGGAGAAGTCGGCCTAGAGCCCTCCCGTTAACGGAGAAGTCGGCCTAGAGCCCTCCCCAATCGGACAAGTCGGCCTAGAGCCCTCCCATTAACGGAGGAGTCGGCCTAGAGCCCTCCCGTTAACGGAGAAGTCGGCCTAGAGCCCTCCCCGTTAAAACGACAAGTCGGCCTAGAGCCCTCCCATTAACGGAGGAGTCGGCCTAGAGCCCTCCCGTTAACGGAGAAGTCGGCCTTGAGCCCTCCCACGTTAAAACGGACAAGTCGGCCTCGAGCCCTCCCTTTAATGGAGAAGTTGGCCTAGAGCCCTCCCGGTAAAACGGACAAGTCGGCCTCGAGCCCTCCCACGGTAAAACGGACAAGTCGGCCTAGAGCCCTCCCACGTTAAAACGGACAAGTTGGCCTCGAGCCCTCCCACGTTAAAATGGACAAGTCGGCCTAGAGCCCTCCCCATTAAACGGACAGGTCGGCCTCGATACCTCCCCGTTAAATGGACAAGTCGGCCTAGAGCCCTCCCACGTTAAAACGGACAAGTTGGCCTCGAGCCCTCCCACGTTAAAACGGACAGGTCGGCCTCGAGCCCTCCCCGTTAAAGGACAAGTCGGCCTTTTGGAAAGTAACTGTGAATAATAATATAGCATTGTAATGATAATAGTGTTGTAATAATAATAGTGTTGTAATAATAATAGTGTTATATGGTGTTGTATTAATAATAATAGTGTTGTAATATAGTGTTGTATTAATAATAGTGTTGTTATATAGTGTTATAGTAATAATAATAGTGTTGTTATATAGTGTTGTAATAATAATAGTGTTGTATTAATAATAGTGTTGTAATATAGTATTGTAATAATAATAGTGTTGTTATATAGTGTTGTAGTAATAATAGTGTAGTAATAATAATAGTGTTGTAATAATAGCGTTGTAATATAGTGTTGTATTAATAATAGTGTTGTAATAATAATAGTGTTGTATTAATAATAGTGTTGTATTAATTATAGTGTTGTAATAATAATAGTGTTATATTAATAATAGTGTTGTAATATAGTGTTGTATTAATAATAGTGTTGTATTAATAATAGTGTTGTAATAATAATAGTGTTGAAATATAGTGTTGTAATAATAATAGTGTTGTATTAATAATAGTGTTGTATTAATAATTGTGTTGTATTAATAATAGTGTTGTATTAATAATAGTGTTGTAATAATAATAGTGTTGTATTAATAATAGTGTTGTATTAATAATAGTGATGTATAAATAATAGTGTTGTATTAATAATAGTGTTGTAATAATAATAGTGTTGTATTAATAATAGTGTTGTATTAATAATAGTGTTGTAATAATAATAGTGTTGTAATAATAATAGTGTTGTAATATAGTGTTGTATTAATAATAGTGTTGTAATAATAGTGTTGTATTAATAATAGTGTTGTATTAATAATAGTGTTGTAATAATAATAGTGTTGTATTAATAATAGTGTTGTAATAATAATAGTGTTGTATTAATAATAGTGTTGTATTAATAATAGTGTTGTAATAATAAGTGTTGTATTAATAATAGTGTTGTATTAATAATAGTGTTGTAGGTATAATAGTGTTGTTATATAGTGTTGTTATATAGTGTTGTAATAATAATAGTGTTGTAATAATAATAGTGTTGTTATATAGTGTTGTATTAATAATAGTGTTGTATTAATAATAGTGTTGTAGTAATAATAGTGTTGTTATATAGTGTTGTAGTAATAATAGTGTTGTAATAATAATAGTGTTGTTATATAGTGTTGTAATAATAATAGTGTTGTTAATAATAGTGTTGTATTAATAATAGTGTTGTTATAATAATAGTGTTGTAATAATAATAGTGTTGTTATAATAGTGTTGTATTAATAATAGTGTTGTAGTAATAATAGTGTTGTTATATAGTGTTGTAGTAATAATAGTGTTGTAATAATAATAGTGTTGTTATATAGTGTTGTAATAATAATAGTGTTGTTATATAGTGTTGTATTGTTATAAGTGTTGTATAATATAGTGTTGTTATATAGTGTTGTATTAATAATAGTGTTGTTATATAATAGTGTTGTATTAATAATAGTGTTGTAATAATAATAGTGTTGTAATAATAATAGTGTTATATAGTGTTGTATTAATAATAGTGTTGTATTAATAATAGTGTTGTATTAATAATAGTGTTGTAGTAATAATAGTGTTGTTATATAGTGTTGTTATATAGTGTTGTAGTAATAATAGTGTTGTAATAATAATAGTGTTGTTATATAGTGTTGTAATAATAATAGTGTTGTTATATAGTGTTGTATTAATAATAGTGTTGTTATATAGTGTTGTAATAATAATAGTGTTGTTATATAGTGTTGTATTAATAATAGTGTTGTTATATAGTGTTGTATTAATAATAGTGTTGTTATAATAGTGTTGTATTAATAATAGTGTTGCTATATAGTGTTGTAATAATGATAGTGTTGTAATAATAAGTGTTGTATTAATAATAGTGTTGTTATATAGTGTTGTAATAATAATAGTGTTGTATTAATAATAGTGTTGTTATATAGTGTTGTAATAATAATAGTGTTGTAGTAATAATAGTGTTGTAATATAGTGTTGTATTAATAATAGTGTTGTAATATAGTGTTGTATTAATAATAGTGTTGTTATATAGTGTTGTATTAATAATAGTGTTGTTATATAGTGTTGTATTAATAATAGTGTTGTTATATAGTGTTGTATTAAATAATAGTGTTGTTATATAGTGTTGTATTAATAATAGTGTTGTTATATAGTGTTGTAATAATAATAGTGTTGTATTAATAATAGTGTTGTAATATAGTGTTGTATTAATAATAGTGTTGTAATAATAGTGTTGAGGTAATAATAGTGTTGTTATATAGTGTTGTTATAATAATAGTGTTGTATTAATAATAGTGTTGTTATATAGTGTTGTTATAATAATAGTGTTGTATTAATAATAGTGTTGTCATATAGTGTTGTTATAATAATAGTGTTGTATTAATAATAGTGTTGTTATAATAATAGTGTTGTATTAATAATAGTGTTGTATAATAATAGTGTTGTATTAATAATAGTGTTGTATTAATAATAGTGTTGTTATATAGTGTTGTATTAATAATAGTGTTGTAATAATAGTGTTGTATTAATAATAGTGTTGTAAATAATAGTGTTGTTATATAGTGTTGTATTAATAATAGTGTTGTATTATATAGTGTTGTATTAATTAATAATAGTGTTGTTATATAGTGTTGTATTAATAATAGTGTTGTTATATAGTGTTGTAATAATAATAGTGTTGTATTAATAATAGTGTTGTAATATAGTGTTGTATTAATAATAGTGTTGTAATAATATAGTGTTGTAGTAATAATAGTGTTGTTATATAGTGTTGTTATAATAATAGTGTTGTATTAATAATAGTGTTGTTATATAGTGTTGTTATAATAATAGTGTTGTATTAATAATAGTGTTGTATATAGTGTTGTTATAATAATAGTGTTGTATTAATAATAGTGTTGTTATAATAATAGTGTTGTATAATAGTGTTGTAATAATAGTGTTGTAGTAATAATAGTGTTGTAATAATAGTGTTGTATTAATAATAGTGTTGTTAATATAGTGTTGTATTAATAATAATGTTTGTAATAATAGTGTTGTATTAATAATAGTGTTGTAGTAATAATAGTGTTGTTATATAGTGTTGTATTAATAATAGTGTTGTTATATAGTGTTGTATTAATAATAGTGTTGTAATATAGTGTTGTATTAATAATAGTGTTGTTATATAGTGTTGTATTAATAATAGTGTTGTTATATAGTGTTGTATTAATAATAGTGTTGTATTAATGTATTAGTCGTTATTCAGCAAAATGGGTTAATTTATCGTGCTAACTTTTTGCCGATATCGCCAAGCTCTAACACTCACGCGCTGGGAAGCGCACACACAGTCAGATGAGTCTGATTCAGGTTTGTGTGTGTGTGTGTGTGTGTGTGTAGGATCCAAAAGATTCCTCGTCTCCTGGTAGCAGCAGCTGATGGATATCTGTACCTCTATAACCTGGACCCACAGGAGGGGGAGAGTGTACCCTGATGAAACAACACAGGTAACAAACACCCTGATGAAACAAGACAGGTAACACACTGATGAAACAAGACAGGTAACACACTGATGAAACAAGACAGGTAACACACTGATGAAACAAGACAGGTAACACACTGATGAAACAACACAGGTAACAAACACCCTGATGAAACAAGACAGATAACAAACACCCTGATGAAACAACACAGGTAACAAACTGAAAACAACACAGGTAACACTGAAACAACACAGGTAACACTGATGAAACAACACAGGTAACACTGATGAAACAACACAGGGTAACTCCATCCCTCAATGCCAGGGTCCTGGGCTCCATTCCTCAATGCCAGGGTCCTGGGCTCCATTCCTCAATGCCAGGGTCGTGGGCTCCATCCCTCAATGCCAGGGTCCTGGGCTCCATTCCTCAATGCCAGGGTCCTGGGCTCCATTCCTCAATGCCAGGGTCCTGGGCTCCATTCCTCAATGCCAGGGTCCTGGGCTCCATTCCTCAATGCCAGGGTCCTGGGCTCCATTCCTCAATGCCAGGGTCCTGGGCTCCATTCCTCAATGCCAGGGTCCTGGGCTCCATTCCTCAATGCCAGGGTCCTGGGCTCCATTCCTCAATGCCAGGGTCGTGGGCTCCATCCCTCAATGCCAGGGTCCTGGGCTCCATTCCTCAATGCCAGGGTCCTGGGCTCCATTCCTCAATGCCAGGGTCCTGGGCTCCATTCCTCAATGCCAGGGTCCTGGGCTCCATTCCTCAGCCAGGGTCCTGGGCTCCATTCCTCAATGCCAGGGTCCTGGGCTCCATTCCTCAATGCCAGGGTCCTGGGCTCCATTCCTCAATGCCAGGGTCCTGGGCTCCATTCCTCAATGCCAGGGTCCTGGGCTCCACTCCTCAATGCCAGGGTCCTGGGCTCCATTCCTCAATGCCAGGGTCCTGGGCTCCACTCCTCAATGCCAGGGTCGTGGGCTCCATTCCTGCTCGGGCCACCCATATGTACTCATTGAAAGTAGTTTGGATAAAAGTGTCTGTTAAATGGCATACAGTATATGAACTTAAATCATTCTGTGTTCCTCAGGTTAGACGGCAGTGCTGAGCCGCCCAATGAGATCCTGGAACAGGGGTCACATGACCGACCCCTTACTGCACAGACCTACAACACCGCTGGGATGAAAGGTACACACACCCCAGGGCGTCGTTAGTCAAATTGGCACCGGACGACCTGGGCCGGCAGGTAGCCTAGTGGTTAGAACGTTGGATCAGTAACCGAAAGGTTGCTGGATGAAATCCCTGAGAATGTCCTTCTGACCTGAACAAAGCAGTTTCTTTATTTTTAATTTATTTAACCTTTATTTAATGAGGCAAGTCAGTTAAGAACGAATTCTTCTTTACAATGATGGCCTACCAGGGAACAGTGGGTTCAGGGGTAGAATGACAGATTATACTGTATATATATATTATACTGTGTATATATATTATACTGTATATATATATTATACTGTGTATATATATTATACTGTATATATATATATACTATATATTTATATCTATATATATTATATAGTATATATATATATACTGTATATATATATTATATATATATATTATACTATATATTTATATCTATATATATATATATATATACTTATACTATATATATTATACTGTATATATATATTATACTATATATTTATATCTATATATATTATATAGTATATATATATTATACTGTGTATATATATTATACTGTATATATATATTATACTGTATATATATATACTATACTGTATATATATATTATACTGTATATATATATATTATATATATATTATACTGTATATATATATTATACTGTATATATATATTATACTGTATATATATATATATACTGTATATATATATTATACTGTATATATATATTATACCTGTATATATATATATTATACTGTGTATATATATATTAGCTGTATATATATATATACTGTATATATATTATACTGTATATATATATTATACTGTGTATATATATTATACTGTATATACTGTGTATATATATATATATATATATATATATATATATATATATATATATATATATATATATATATATATATATATTTAACCTTCACTAAAGTTTTGAACAGGCTATATTGCAGCATTGACCTAGTAAGACTAGTACCTACCATACCCAACAAATGACAGTGATAGGCTATTTCTTTGACAACAGGCCTAGTAAGACTAGTACCTACCATACCCAACAAATGACAGTGATAGGCTATTTCTTTGACAACAGGCCTAGTAAGACTAGTACCTACCATACCCAACAAATGACAGTGATAGGCTATTTCTTTTACAACAGGCCTACTTATTTTTTATTTAACCTTTATTTAACCAGGAAGGTTATTGAGATTAAAATCTCTTTCTCAAGAGCGCCCTGGCCAAGATAGGCACCACCAAGTCATTACAAAATAATTACAGACAGACAACATGAAAAACTACAAGTAATCTAGTAAAACCATTGAATTCACAAGAGTATAACAAAAACAGCAAATTAAAAACATTGACAGGTCAGGGAATCAGTCTCAAGATCCTTCATCAGTGATTTAAAAACACCAATCAGGACAAGTTCTTCCAGTTTAAAAGTATTTTGTAAGGCGTTCCAAGACGATGGCCAGAGTACATAAAAGCCCTTTCACCAAATTCAGTTTGGACATTTGGAACAGTTAGCAGGATAAAGTCCAGCGAACGAAGAGAGTACCCACCACATTTCTGAACAATAAAAATGCACAAATAAAAGGTTTGGCTTTGTAAATAAAAGTATACCAGTGACTGAGCCTATGAATTACTAGAGAAGGCCAGCCAACTCAGTGGTGCGTAAGGGTTTTGCAGTTTAAAATAAATCTCAAAGTGCCATGGTAAAGAGTGTCAATTGATCTCAAACACTGAGCAGAAGCATTCATATATAAAATATCCCCATAGTCTAGTAAAGGCATAAATGTAGCTGATACTAGCCTCCTTCTGGCTTCAAAAGAAAAACAGGCCTTATTCCTAAAATAAAATCCCAATTTCAGCTTCAATTCTTTTGTAAGTTGTTGAATATGCATTTTAAAAGAGGCTTCATCAATTGAAATTCAAAGGTATTTATATGAGGTTAAACCTCAGTCTCCTTGCCCTGACAGGTAGTATCCAAGGTATTTATATGAGGTTACAACCTCAGTCTCCTTGCCCTGACAGGTAGTATCCAAGGTATTTATATGAGGTTACAACCTCAGTCTCCTTGCCCTGACAGGTAGTATCAAGGTATTTATATGAAATTCTCCTTGCCCTGAAAGGTATTTATATGAGGTTACAACCTCAGTCTCCTTGCCCTGACAGGTAGTATCCAAGGTATTTATGCAACCTCCGTGCCCTGACAGGTAGTAATAAGTGGAAGGTTCAGAGGTCTATTTCTTGCATTAGAAAACAACATTAGTTTAGTTTTGTCAGTATTGAGGATAAGCTTCAATTGACACAAGGTATGTTGAACAGTATAAAAAGCAGTTTGCAAGTTCTGGAAAGCTTTTGTGAGAGACGAGGCACAACAGTAAACAACAGTATCATCAGCATAAAAATGAAGTTGTGCATTTTGGACATGAATAAGAGAGGACCAAATACAGAGCCTTGGGGCACACCTTTCAAGACAGACAATTTAACAGACATAAGCCCATCAAATTGAGTGCACTGAGTTCTATCAGACAGATAGTTAGCAAACCATGCAACTGCATGCTCCGAAAGACCTACACTCGACAATCTTTGCCTTAGTATAGCATGATCAACTATCAAAAGCCTTAGAGAGGTCAATAAACAGGGAGACACAGTGCTGTTTTTTGTCAAGGGCTTCAGTGATATCATTTAAAACCTTCATGGCAGCTGTAATTGTGCTATGCTTCTTCCTGAAGCCCGATTGGTACATTGATGAAATAGAGTTAGTAAATAAAAACTCTTTTAGCTGTTCACTTACAAGGGTTTATGTACCACCTGCACTGAGAATGGCTAAAAGTTTGACCAGCTCTCACTGGTTCATCCACACAGGGTTGTACAGAGACAGAGGACACTGAATCAAACAGTCTACCAGATGATACAAAGTGCTCATTGAAACAATTCAGCATTTCAGTTTTTGTCATATATAGCAACAGAGTCCTTCAAAACACATGACGGTAATTCATGAACATTACTGTTACCAGACATAGACTTAATAGCCTTCCAGAACTGTAGGGTCATTCAGGTTATCAGTGGTAACAGACATAAAATATTCAGACATGGCCTAACCCATCGTTAGCTTAAACTAAATACGGAGCATACAAAGAAAATGTCTCAACAGAATGAAACAAAACACATTTGCCGACAATAAAAAAAAAAGTACACAAAAAAAGTAAAAAAATGACATCCTACCTGAATGGTGAGTTTCACAGTAGCCTGCATTTGGCCATGCTAACTCTTTTCTCATCTTTGTCCACTACATTATTAAAATGTGTCCATACATGGGCTTTTCACTGTAGGCATACTCTCTGACTTAGATTTAACTTCGATGAAAAAGGCCTCCATCTTCGCAATCCACATTAGCCTCGGCCAAGGCTCTTCTCTCCCTGTCCTCAGCAGCAGGCACATGATCAGGCAGCAAGCAAGGAGTGAGAGAATGGTGCTGAAGCGTGAAATCAGGGTGCATGATGGGCAGCCCCAGAGAAATTGGCCGGCTACAATTATATTTATCGGCTTTTAATTTATTTAATCGGCCAAAAGCCGGCAATTACCGGCTAACAGAAAACCCTTATTGCGTGCTCCCTCAAACTGAGACATCTGTGGCATTCTGTTGTGTGGTAAAAGGGCACATTTTAGAGTGACCTTTTATTGTCCCCAGCACAAGGTGCACCTGTGTTGTTTAGTCAGCTTCTTGATATGCCACACCTGTTAGGTGGATGGATTATCTTGGCGAAGGAGAAATGCTCACTAACAGGGAGGTAAACAAATTTGTGCACAAAATTAGAGAGAAAGAAGCTTTTTGTGCCAATTCAGGGCTAAAACAAATATCTGGAATGTCTGGTGGTCCCCGAGGAGAGGGTTGGGAAGTACCGCACAGATTCATCAATGAGCCAGATGTTTCACATGATGTATAAATGTGAAGCATCCTGGTCGGCGTTTCCTCTCACTACCAAATATGGTGATGAGAGGAAGCCCATCCGGTTGGCGTTTCCTCTCACTACCAAATATGGTGATGAGAGGAAGCTCAGTGGGAGAAGATGGAGCGAGATGGATCTTGCTCGACATGATCTCCATACAGTTTCTGTTTCCAGAACTAGAATCTGTAACAGAGCGGACTGTGTTTTGTAGACTTTACCCTTTTGCCAACGTTTTTTTTTTTTTAAAGTGCGTTGTTTAGAAGGAGTGCAGGGGGAATTACACGTGCCCTTCTCAGAGTAGGCGTTCCCTAATGGAAATATGCAAATAACTGCTAGAATTTGCCAATAGGATCTCACTAGGTCATGCTTGGCTCTGCCCACTATGATTCATGTGCTCCCATTGGGTTAGTTAGACAGATATTTCTTCCTGCCCTATGAGATGACGTGCTAATACTTTTCAGACTAAGTTCCTTTTCAGGGCTGGGTTTTATTTGAATGTGACCACCCACCAGCATGGCATTGTTTATTCATCAAAAACAGCTGCTAAATTCTTCCTCTTGTTGACTGGGCTGATCCAACAAGCCTTTTCATGTAGTTCTTCCTCTGGGCTGATCCAACAAGCCTTTTCATGTAGTTCTTCCTCTGGACTGATCCAACAAGCCTTTCCATGTAGTTCTTCCTCTGGGCTGATCCAACAAGCCTTTCCATGTAGTTCTTCCTCTGGGCTGATCCAACAAGCCTTTTCATGTAGTTCTTCCTCTGGGCTGATCCAAGCCTTTTCATGTAGTTCTTCCTCTGGGCTGATCCAACAAGCCTTTTCATGTAGTTCTTCCTCTGGGCTGATCCAACAAGCCTTTCCATGTAGTTCTTCCTCTGGGCTGATCCAACAAGCCTTTCCATGTAGTTCTTTCTCTGGGCTGATCCAACAAGCCTTTTCATGTAGTTCTTCCTCTGGGCTGATCCAACAAGCCTTTTCATGTAGTTCTTCCTCTGGGCTGATCCAACAAGCCTTTTCATGTAGTTCTTCCTCTGGGCTGATCCAACAAGCCTTTTCATGTAGTTCTTCCTCTGGGCTGATCCAACAAGCCTTTTCATGTAGTTATTCCTCCTGTTGACTGGGCTGAGCCAAACATGGAAATTCAAATATGGGGGTGCAAACGTATATTTCTGCACGTCCACTTCTAACCATAAAATGATGATAATCAGCCCAGCTCCGCCCGGGTTTGGCTGGTGTAGGCCGTCATTGTTAATTAGAATTTACTCTTAACTGACTTGCCTCGTAAAACACTTTTATTTTTATAATCTATTGGATAATTTGTCGATTTTCACTTATTTTTTTGCTAGTATGTAGATAACAAAACAAAAAAAGATTATACTGTATACACTACATAGTAGTAGTACTGTAGTACAGTAACAGCAGTGGTATCATCAGGGTATCCCTCCACTGGGTAGCAGCAGGGTATCCCTCCAGCAGGTTATCCCTCCACTGGGTAGCAGCAGGGTATCCCTCCTCTGGGTAGCAGCAGGATATCCCTCCACTGGGTAGCATCAGGGTATCCCTCCACTGGGTAGCAGCAGGGTATCCCTCCACTGGGTAGCAGCAGGGTATCCCTCCACTGGGTAGCAGCAGGGTATCCCTCCACTGGGTAGCAGCAGGGTATCCCTCCACTGGGTAGCAGCTGGGTATCCCACCACTTGGTCTGGTAGCAGCAGGGTATCCCCCACTGGGTAGCAGCAGGGTATCCCTCCACTGAGTAGAAGCAGGGTATCCCTCCACTGGGTAGCAGCAGGGTATCCCTCCACTGGGTAGCAGCAGGGTATCCCTCCACTGGGTAGCAGCAGGGTATCCCTCCACTGGGTAGCAGCAGGGTATCCCTCCACTGGGTAGCAGCAGGGTTTCCCACCACTGGGTAGCAGCAGGGTATCCCACCACTGGGTAGCAGAAGGGTATCCTTCCACTTGGTCTGGTAGCAGCAGGGTATCCCACCACTGGGTAGCAGCAGGGTATCCCTCCACTGGGTAGAAGCAGGGTATCCCTCCACTTGGTCTGGTAGCAGCAGGGTATCCCTCCACTGGGTAGCAGCAGGGTATCCCTCCACTGAGTAGAAGCAGGGTATCCCTCCACTGGGTAGCAGCGGGGTATCCCTCCACTGGGTAGAAGCAGGGTATCCCTCCACTGGGTAGCAGCAGGGTATCCCTCCACTGGGTAGAAGCAGGGTATCCCTCCACTGGGTAGCAGCAGGGTATCCCTCCACTGGGTAGCAGCAGGGTATCCCTCCACTTGTTCTGGTAGCAGCAGGGTATCCCACCACTTGGTCTGGTAGCAGCAGGGTATCCCTCCACTTGGTCTGGTAGCAGCAGGGTATCCCACCACTTGGTCTGGTAGCAGCAGGGTATCCCACCACTGGGTAGCAGCAGGGTATCCCTCCACTGGGTAGCAGCAGGGTATCCCACCACTGGGTAGAAGCAGGGTATCCCTCCACTGGGTAGCAGCAGGGTATCCCTCCACTTGGTCTGGTAGCAGCAGGGTATCCCTCCACTGGGTAGCAGAAGGGTATCCCACCACTGGGTAGCAGCAGGGTATCCCACCACTGGGTAGAAGCAGGGTATCCCTCCACTGGGTAGCAGCAGGGTATCCCTCCACTTGGTCTGGTAGCAGCAGGGTATCCCTCCACTGGGTAGCAGAAGGGTATCCCACCACTGGGTAGCAGCAGGGTATCCCACCACTGGGTAGAAGCAGGGTATCCCTCCACTGGGTAGCAGCAGGGTATCCCTCCACTTGGTCTGGTAGCAGCAGGGTATCCCTCCACTGGGTAGCAGCAGGGTATCCCTCCACTGGGTGCAGCAGGGTATCCCTCCACTTGGTCTGGTAGCAGCAGGGTATCCCTCCACTGGGTAGCAGCAGGGTATCCCTCCACTTGGTCTGGTAGCAGCAGGGTATCCCTCCACTGGGTAGCAGCAGGGTATCCCTCCACTGGGTATCATCAGGGTATCCCTCCACTGGGTAGCAGCAGGGTATCCCTCCACTGGGTAGCAGCAGGGTATCCCTCCACTGGGTAGCAGCAGGGTATCCCTCCACTGGGTAGCAGCAGGGTATCCCTCCACTTGGTCTGGTAGCAGCAGGGTATCCCACCACTTGGTCTGGTAGCAGCAGGGTATCCCTCCACTGGGTAGCAGCAGGGTATCCCTCCACTGGGTAGCAGCAGGGTATCCCACCACTGGGTAGCAGCAGGGTATCCCTCCACTGGGTAGCAGCAGGGTATCCCTCCACTTGGTCTGGTAGCAGCAGGGTATCCCCCCACTTGGTCTGGTGGGATACCCTGACTCCTGACCTCTAACCCATGTCCTCTCCTCAGGTTACTGTGAGGAGGCGGGTGCCGTGGGAGGGGCGGGACTAGAGGATGACCTCAGCGATCTGCGATTGGACGATGAGAATGAAGAGCAGCCGCCACTCATCCTGGAGACGGACTGACTGACAGCTACAGCAACCAATCAGAGAGCCCCTCTGGTGCTGCTAGGAACATGTAACATGGAGGGTGGGATTAAAAACTCTCAGCGTTCAACAGCGCCTCTGTCTGTCTGTGGATGTATACATGTTTCTCCCTCCTCTGTCTCCCTCCCTCCCCCCTCTGTCTCCCTCCCTCCCTCCCTCTGTCCGCCTGTGCAGGTGACTCTTTAGCTTTGCATGTACATGTGCCAAGACCAGAACGCTACGCAACGCTCTAACAAGGACCTCTGAAGTGTGTGTGTGTGTGTGTGTGGGTGGGTGGGCTGAGCTGTAAATGTGTGTGCTGGGCATGTACATTAGCATACGTTAGCTTCCCAGTCGCTCACTGGCTACCCAATCAGATGAAGGCTCAGTGGACAAGCCTTGCCCCTTCTCGCTGAGGCCTTCAGACATTGGCAGATGAAATTGATTGACAGATCAGTCAGACCAGTGTCTGATTGGGCGAGGAATTTAATCCATAGAGATAGAGGACTCATCATGTATATCACCTGTTTTACCATGGACATTGCCATCATCCACCATTTTAAAGTAGTCAACTGGGTGGGGATTACAATGGGTTGTAACTTCAATGGTGCTGTCACAGACTCTAATGGCACAGATACAAAGATGATTCCTCTATCTAACTCTATGGTGTAACCAGGGATGTAGTTAGGGGTGAGTGATGTTTAGCCAATAGAGGCCTACATTCCTGGAGGTGATGTCTGATTTGATTGGTCAGAAACTACAGGTAGTGACATCATCAAGGCGGGGCATGTCCACTGGGTCTCGTCAGACACATGCCTTCCCATGATCCTCTGGGGTGAGGCGGAGCGGCTGGACGGACGGGGTCACATGATCAGACGTTTTCTAATGATTCATGATTTTGTATAAAATGTGAAACGGTGTTGATTGGGAAATAAATAAAGTCCATGTTGATGTAACAGACATGTTTCTGTGTCCTTCATGTTGATGTAACAGACATGTTTCTCTGTCCTCCATGTTGATGTAACAGACATGTTTCTGTGTCCTCCATGTTGATGTAACAGACATGTTTCTCTGTCCTCCATGTTGATGTAACAGACATGTTTCTCTGTCCTTCATGTTGATGTAACAGACATGTTTCTGTGTCCTTCATGTTGATGTAACAGACATGTTTCTCTGTCCTCCATGTTGATGTAACAGACATGTTTCTCTGTTTGATTCATGTTGATGTAACAGACATGTTTCTCTGTTCGATTCATGTTGATGTAACAGACATGTTTCTCTGTTGATGTAACAGACATTCATGTTGATGTAACAGACATGTTTCTCTGTCCTCCATGTTGTTTCTCTGTCCTCCATGTAACAGACATGTTTCTCTGTTTGATTCCCTCCATGTTGATGTAACAGACATGTTTCTCTGTTTGATTCATGTTGATGTAACAGACATGTTTCTCTGTCCTCCATGTTGATGTAACAGACATGTTTCTCTGTCCTCCATGTTGATGTAACAGACATGTTTCTCTGTCCTCTCATGTTGATGTAACAGACATGTTTCTCTGTCCTCCATGTTGATGTAACAGACATGTTTCTCTGTCCTCCATGTTGATGTAACAGACATGTTTCTCTGTTTGATTCATGTTGATGTAACAGACATGTTTCTCTGTCCTCCATGTTGATGTAACAGACATGTTTCTCTGTCCTCCATGTTGATGTAACAGACATGTTTCTCTGTTTGATTCATGTTGATGTAACAGACATGTTTCTCTGTCCTCCATGTTGATGTAACAGACATGTTTCTCTGTTTGATTCATGTTGATGTAACAGACATGTTTCTCTGTCCTCCATGTTGATGTAACAGACATGTTTCTCTGTCCTCCATGTTGATGTAACAGACATGTTTCTCTGTCCTTCATGTTGATGTAACAGACATGTTTCTCTGTCCTCCATGTTGATGTAACAGACATGTTTCTCTGTTTGATTCATGTTGATGTAACAGACATGTTTCTCTGTCCTTCATGTTGATGTCCTTTCTCTCTCTATAAGAGACTCAAAACAAACTACAAATGCATCCAAGGAGTTTTGTAGAGTCACAAGCTTGATGTTGGAATTTTGGAATTGAAAAAAAAAAAAACTTGGAATTTTCCTAAGCCCCTCTTTGTGGCACCTGACCACACGACTGAACAGTAGTCCAGGGGTGACAAAACTAGAGCCTGTAGGACCTGCCTTGTTGATAGGGCTGTTAAGATGTCAGAGTAGTGCTTTATTATGGACAGACGTCTCCCCATCTTAGCTACTGTTGTATCAACATGTTTTGACCATGACAGTTTACAATCCAGGGTTACTCCAAGCAGTTTAGTCACCTCCACTTGCTCTATTTCCACACTATTCATACAATAGTTAGTTTAGTTGAGGTTTAGGGTTTAGTAATTGATTTGTCCCAAATACAATGCTTTTAGTTTTGGAAGTATTTAGGACTAACATGTCTTGCCACCCATTCTGAAACTGACTGCAGCTCTTTAAGGGTTGCAGTCATTTCAGTTGCTGAGGTAGCTGATGTGTATAGTGTTGTGTCTTCCACATACATAGACACACTGGCTTTACTCAAAGCCAGTGGCATGTCATTAGTAAAGATTGAAAAAAGTAAGGGGCCTAGACAGCTGCCCTGGGGAATTCCTATTTCTACCAGTAAGGGGCCTAGACAGCTGCCCTGGGGAATTCCTAATTCTACCAGTAAGGGGCCTAGACAGCTGCCCTGGGGAATTCCTAATTCTACCTGGATTATGTTGGGAGAGGCTTCCATTAGAAAACACCCTCTGTTTTCTGTTAGACAGGTAACTCTTGATCCACAGTATAGCAGGGGATGTAAGGCCAAAACACAGACTCGTTCTCCAGCAGCAGATGATGCTCTATCGTGTCAAAAGCTTCACCGAAGTCTAACAAAGCAGCTTTTTATTATCAATTTCTGAAAATCTATTGTTAATTTGTTTACTGTGAAATAGCTAGTATCAAACTTTACTGTGGCCGGGCTCGTAGAAGCACAGTGATTTGAGCTATCGATTGGCCAGCGCAGTAGGCACACTCCATTAAAGCCACAGATTTGCTGGTCCGCCAGACAGGTGGAGTTTGTATTTCCAGACAATTGAAATGGTCGATAACGGGAACAGGGCTTCTGAATCAAGTGCACCTACTGCCAACAGGGCTTCTGAATCAAGTGCACCTACCTCCAACAGGGCTTCTGAATCAAGTGCACCTACCTCCAACAGGGCTTCTGAATCAAGTACACCTACCTCCAACAGGGCTTCTGAATCAAGTGCACCTACCTCCAACAGGGCTTCTGAATCAAGTGCACCTACCACCAACAGGGCTTCTGAATCAAGTGCACCTACCTCCAACAGGGCTTCTGAATCAAGTACACCTACCTCCAACAGGGCTTCTGAATCAATTGCACCTACCGCCAACAGGGCTTCTGAATCAAGTGCACCTACCACCAACAGGGCTTCTGAATCAAGTGCACCTACCGCCAACAGGGCTTCTGAATCAAGTGCACCTACCGCCAACAGGGCTTCTGAATCAAGTGCACCTACCACCAACAGGGCTTCTGAATCAAGTGCACCTACCGCCAACAGGGCTTCTGAATCAAGTGCACCTACGGCCAACAGGGCTTCTGAATCAAGTGCACCTACCGCCAACAGGGCTTCTGAATCAAGTGCACCTACCGCCAACAGGGCTTCTGAATCAAGTGCACCTACCACCAACAGGGCTTCTGAATCAAGTGCACCTACCGCCAACAGGGCTTCTGAATCAAGTGCACCTACCTCCAACAGGGCTTCTGATTCAAGTGCACCTACCACCAACAGGGCTTCTGAATCAAGTGCACCTACCGCCAACAGGGCTTCTGAATCAAGTGCACCTACGGCCAACAGGGCTTCTGAATCAAGTGCACCTACCGCCAACAGGGCTTCTGAATCAAGTGCACCTACCGCCAACAGGGCTTCTGAATCAAGTGCACCTACCGCCAACCGGGCTTCTGAATTTTTAACATTTTATTTATCCGTTATTTTACCAGGTAAGTTGACTGAGAACACGTTCTCATTTGCAGCAACGACCTGGGGAATAGTTACAGGGGAGAGGAGGGGGATGAATGAGCCAATTGTAAACGGGGGATTATTAGGTGACTGTGATGGTTTGAGGGCCAGATTGGGAATTTAGCCAGGACACCGGGGTTAACACCCCTACTCTTGCGATAAGTGCCATGGGATCTTTAATGACCTCAGAGAGTCAGGACACCCGTTTAACGTCCCATCCGAAAGACGGCACCCTACACAGGGCAGTGTCACTGCCCTTGGGCATTGGGATATTTTTTTTAGACCAGAGGAAAAAGTGCCTCCTACTGGCCCTCCAACACCACTTCCAGCAGCATCTGTTCTCCCATCCAGGAACTGACCAGGACCAACCCTGCTTAGCTTCAGAAACAAGTATGCAGAGTGGTATACTGCTGGAATCAAGTGCAACTACCGCCAACAGGGCTTCTGAATCAAGTGCACCTACCACCAACAGGGCTTCCCCTATACCCTATCTATACCAAACACAACCTAATGCATTCACTCCCCTATACCCTATCTATACCTAATGCATTCACTCCCCCTATACCCTATCTATACCTAATGCATTCACTCCCCCTATACCCTATCTATACCTAATGCATTCCTAATGCATTCCCCCTATACCCTATCTATACCTAATGCATTCACTCCCCTATACCCTATCTATACCAAACACAACCTAATGCATTCACTCCCCTATACCCTATCTATACCTAATGCATTCACTTCCCTATACCCTATCTATACCTAATGCATTCACTCCCCCTATACCCTATCTATACCTAATGCATTCACTCCCCTATACCCTGTCTATACCTAATGCATTCACTCCCCCTATACCCTATCTATACCTAATGCATTCACTCCCCTATACCCTATCTATACCTAATGCATTCAATGCATCCCCCTATACCCTATCTATACCTAAATGCATTCACTCCCCTATCTATACCCTATCTATCTATACCTAATGCATTCACTCCCCCTATACCCTATCTATACCTAATGCATTCACTCCCCCTATACCCTATCTATACCTAATGCATTCACTCCCCTATACCCTATCTATACCAAACACAACCTAATGCATTCACTCCCCTATACCCTATCTATACCTAATGCATTCACTCCCCTATACCCTATCTATACCTAATGCATTCACTCCCCTATACCCTATCTATACCTAATGCATTCACTCCCCTATACCCTATCTATACCTAATGCATTCACTCCCCCTATACCCTATCTATACCTAATGCATTCACTCCCCTATACCCTATCTATACCTAATGCATTCATTCCCCCTATACCCTATCTATACCTAATGCATTCACTCCCCTATACCCTATCTATACCTAATGCATTCACTCCCCCTATACCCTATCTATACCTAATGCATTACCCTATCTATACCCATTCACTCCCCTATACCCTATCTATACCTAATGCATTCACTCCCCCTATACCCTATCTAATGCACCTAATGCATTCATTCACTCCCCTATACCCTATCTATACCTAATGCATTCACTCCCCTATACCCTATCTATACCTAATGCATTCACTCCCCCTATACCCTATCTATACCTAATGCATTCACTCCCCCTATACCCTATCTATACCTAATGCATTCACTCCCCCTATACCCTATCTATACCAAACACAACCTAATGCATTCACTCCCCCTATACCCTATCTATACCAAACACAACCTAATGCTAAAGGAATTGTGTGTGTTCATTTAGTTTTTGCAGTAAGCAGCATTATGAGAGACTCCTTTGTTCCACAGCTAATCACACTAATGAACACGGCAACTAAAACAAAGCAGCTAAAACTACTAAAATAATCCATGCAACCTAACATGTTCTCTCCTTTACCCTCTCTCCCCTCTCTCTCTCCTTTACCCTCTCTTCCCTCTCTCTCTCCTTTACCCTTTCTCCCCTCTCGCTCTCTCCTTTACCCTCTCTCTCTCTCTCCTTTACCCTCTTCCCTCTCTCTCTTCCTTTACCCTCTCTCCCCTCTCTCTCTCTCCTTTACCCTCTCTTCCCTCTCTCTCTCCTTTACCCTCTTCCCTCTCTCTCTCCTTTACCCTCTTCCCTCTCTCTCTCTTTACCCTCTTCCCTCTCTCTCTCCTTTACCCTCTCTCCCCTCTCTCTCTCATTTACCCTCTCTTCCCTCTCTCTCTCCTTTACCCTCTCTCCCCTCTCTCTCTACTTTACCCTCTCTTCCCTCTCTCTCTCCTTTACCCTCTCTTCCCTCTCTCTCTCCTTTACCCTCTCTTCCCTCTCTCTCTCTCTCTCCTTTACCCTCTCTCCCCTCTCTCCTTTACCCTCTCTTCTCTCTCTCCTTTACCCTCTCTCCCTCTCTCTCTCCTTTACCCTCTCTTCCCTCTCTCTCTCCTTTACCCTCTCTCCCCTCTCTCTCCTTTACCCTCTCTCTCTCCTTTACCCTCTCTCCCTCTCTCTCTCTCTTTACCCCCTCTCTCTCTCTCTCTCTCCTTCTCCCTCTCTTTACCCTCTCTCCCTCTCTCTCCTTTACCCTCTCTTCCCTCTCTCTCTCCTTTACCCTCTCTTCCCTCTCTCTCTCCTTTACCCTCTCTCCCTCTCTCTCTCTCTTTACCCTCTCTCCCTCTCTCTCTCCTTTACCCTCTCTCCCCTCTCTCTCTCCTTTACCCTCTCTTCCCTCTCTCTCTCTCCTTTACCCTCTCTTCCCTCTCTCTCTCTCCTTTACCCTCTCTCCCTCTCTCTCCTTTACCCTCTCTCCTCTCTCTCTCTCTCCTTTACCCTCTCTTCCCTCTCTCTCTCCTTTACCCTCTCTTCCCTCTCTCTCTCTCCTTTACCCTCTCTTCCCTCTCTCTCTCCTTTACCCTCTCTTCCCCCTCTCTCTCTCTCTCCTTTACCCTCTCTCCCCTCTCTCTCTCTCATTTACCCTCTCTTCTCTCTCCTTTACCCTCTTTTCCTCTCTCTCTCTCCCTTTCCCTCTCTTTTTACCCTCTTCTCTCTCTCTCTCTTTTTACCCTCTCTTCTCTCTCTCTCTCCTTTACCCTCTCTTCCCTCTCTCTCTCTCCTTTACCCTCTCTTCCCTCTCTCTCTCTCCTTTACCCTCTCTTCTCTCTCTCTCTCCTTTACCCTCTCTTCTCTCTCTCTCTCCTTTACCCTCTCTTCCCCCTCTCTCTCTCTCCTTTACCCTCTCCTCCCTCCCTCTCTCTCTCTCTCTCTCTCTCTCCTTTACCCTCTCTTTCCTCCTTTCTCTCTCTCTCCTTTACCCTCTGTTCCCTCCCTCCTTTCTCTCTCTCTTCCCTCCTTTACCCTCTCTCCCCCTCTCTCTCTCTCCTTTACCCTCTCTTCCCTCTCTCTCTCCTTTACCCTCTGTTCCCTCCCTTATTTCTCTCTCTTCTCTCTCCTTTACCCTCTCTTCCCTCTTCTCTCTCTCTCTCTCTCCTCTCTCCTCTCTTTACCCTCTCTTTACTCCCCTCTCTCTCTCTCTCTTTACGCTCTCTTTCCTCCTTTCTCTCTCTCCCTCCTTTACCCTCTCTTCCCTCCCTCCTTTCTCTCTCTCTCTCTCCTTTACCCTCTCTTCCCTCCTTTACCCTCTCTTCCCTCCTATCTCTCTCTCTCTCTCCTTTACCTTCTCTTCCCTCCTTTACCCTCTCTTCCCTCCTTTCTCTCTCTCTCCTTTACCCTATTTTCCTTACTTTCTCTCTCTCCTTTACCCTCTCCTCCCATTCCTTCCTTCTCCCTCTCTCCTTTACCCTCTCCTCCCATTCCTTCCTTCTCTTTCTCTCCTTTACCCTCTCCTTCCATTCCTTCCTTCTCTCTTTCTCCTTTACCCTCCTTCCATTCCTTCCTTCTCTCTCTCCTTCCTTCATTTCCTTCTCTCTCTCTCTTCTTTACCCTCTCCTTCCTTCCTTTCCTTCTCTGTGTCTCTCCTTACTCTTTCCTCCTTCCCGCCTCCTTCTCTCTCCTTGCCGTTCACACTTAAAAAAAACATTTATCCTAAACAGTCCGATTCCCGAGCACGCCTATGTTTCCAGACCCGAGGAAGTATTTGCCATGTAACTTCAGGACATGCCTGTTTGAGCCAGTCCAGAACATAGAGATCCTATCAAATTACTAGAGGGGAAATGTCATAAACCGTCAAATTCCAGAATGGGGTGAAAATGGCAGCCATATTGGTCAGGGAGAAATCCAAACCATTCAAATTGGAATCCAGATTTTTCTTATGCATTAAAATAAAAGGCATGTGATATCATAAATGATGTAATATAATTATTGTCAACCTAAAATATTGTAATTTATACCATGCCATTGTTGAATGCTAATTTCTGAGTGGCTTGAATGGCATTCTAGAGCGTGTATTATTTCCCTTTATAAACTGGGTGGTTCGAGCCCTGAATGCTGATTGGCTGACAGCCGTGGTTACCACGGGCATGACAAAACATTTATTTTTACTGTTCTGATTACATTGATAACCAGGTTATAATAGCAATAAGGCACTTCAGGGATTTGTGGTACATGGCCAATAAACCACGGCTAAGGGCTGTATCCAAGCTCTCCGCGTTGCGTCGGGTTTGTTTGGTTACCAAGGCAACTACTGTAGATTACTGTAGAACTACTACTGTAGAAAACTTGCTAGATACTCAGTGGATGTCGAACACATTTCTAAAGACAAAACCCCCACATTTCTAGCAGTAAATGTGCTACATTATAGCCATGATATGACAGGGTCAATCAACTCCGTGGAAGGTTAGTTCCACTAGCATGTCATGGAAAATACAGTTCGACACTGTTCATGGTTTTCCATAGAATGCATAGCCACTCATTCATTATACCTTTACATAATTATAAATACAATTTATGGGTTTTATACTAAAATATATGTTTACAGACCATAAATGTCCATTTTTGTTTGTTGGCTGTGGTGGATTGACTGCATTGTTTGAATGTTGGCATTTAATTAAAATAATGGAAATCATTCCTCTAAAACTGGCTGGCCAGCTAGCTAACACACATACAGTGCAGATAAATGATTTACATTCATTATTTTTCACAATATCTTATCTTACAGCACTGGGAAACCATGGTTGGTCGACTCCCTGACCAACATGGCCGCCCTTTAGACAATAATAAGACGGTTCATGTCCCTTCTAGTATTCTAATTCTATGGTCTTCTAGTATTCTAATTCTATGGTCCAGAGCCACCGAAAATGTCCGTCTGTGTTGCGGCTCGATCGGGACGGGGGATTTCGCCAGGAAATAATAAACATTTAACCCCTGAAGAAGACAGACACAAGCCACATATTCTGACAACCTAGAGTACTATCCCCTAGGAAGGAGTGTCGAGTTGGTGTGTTGGAGCGACACCAACAAAAAAACGGGAGTTTACAGTAACAGTTCTTCCGCTGTGATGTCGGGTCCTGGGTCTCGGAGGACCGGGTCCAGCATCAAAATCCGCCTGACAGGTAAACTAACTAAAACACCGTGAAAGCGCTTACGGTTTCATTTGTATTATTCGGGATTTAAAAGCCTGTAACAGGGGGGTGGACAGAGCTACATTTCCGAGCCTGTCATGGCGCCAGCGACACTGGACAGGGTTCACATCCGGGGGTTTCTCTATTTACTGACATCTAACGTTACGTACAATAGGTAACGTTAACTAGGCCTTAACTCTTATTAGTTAGTTCAAATAACTCAACAAACGGATGAGGATAGCTACTTCATTAACGTTATTAACTAGCTATTTAGATTGAAAGGCGTCTAATATTCGCCTGATTTAACAGGCAGGTTTGTCCCTGCCAAATGCCATTGTAACAGCCTCGTCCAAGGTGTTTGGCTAGTTAACTAACGGGAACAGTTAGTTAGTAGGTTAGTCATGAGCTGAATACTACTCTGTTTAGTTGACCAGTGTCCTAACTAGACCTAACCATTGTCCTCCTGCCACGGTGACCTAACCAGTGTCCTAACTAGACCTAACCAGTGTCCTAACTAGACCGAACCAGTGTCCTAACTAGACACTAACCAGTGTCCTAACTAGACCTAACCAGTGTCCTAACTAGACCGAACCAGTGTCCTAACTAGACCGAACCAGTGTCCTAACTAGACCTAACCAGTGCCCTAACTAGACCTAACCAGTGCCCTAACTAGACCTAACCAGTGCCCTAACTATACCTAACCAGTGTCCTAACTAGACCTAACCAGTGTCCTAACTAGACCTAACCAGTGTCCTAAACTAGACCTAACCAGTGCCCTAACTAGACCTAACCAGTGCCTAACTAGACCTAACCAGTGTCCTCCTGCCACTAGACCTAACCAGTGTCCTAACTAGACCTAACCAGTGTCCTCCTGCCACCAGTGGCCTAACTAGACCTAACCAGTGTCCTAACTAGACCTAACCAGTGTCCTAACTAGACCTAACCAGTGTCCTAACTAGACCTAACCAGTGTCCTAACTAGACCTAACCAGTGTCCTAACTAGACCTAACCAGTGTCCTAACTAGACCTAAACAGTGTCCTAACTAGACCTAACCAGTGTCCTAACTAGACCTAACCAGTGTCCTAACTAGACCTAACCAGTGTCCTAACTAGACCTAACCAGTGTCCTAAATAGACCAAACCAGTGCCCTAACTAGACACTAACCAGTGCCCTAACTAGACCTAACCAGTGTCCTAACTAGACCTAACCAGTGTCCTAACTAGACCTAACCAGTGTCCTAACTAGACCTAACCAGTGTCCTAACTAGACCTAACCAGTGCCCTTCCTAGACTATTCAGGAGCTATTCTAGCGAACTACTTCCCCTATAACTGACCTGCTCTCTACATTACCAAGATATCTAACCTGGCTAACCAGCTAGTGTTTAGAGATGTAGCTAGCTAGCTAACTGATCTCAAAGCAGCTAGTTGGTAGGGTTTCTAGAGCAAATTAAGCCGCTAAACTAAGTTGACTAATGTATACTCAGTAACGTTGGCTAGCACCTAGATATGACATTTTTATGTTTTATAGTTGGCTCGTTAGTAGTTAGCCGATAATGTTAGTTAGCCAGACAATTCATCTGCTGAGTGTGTTTAGCAAGCATGTCACACCCAGAGTGTTGGCACACGTCTATTAGATAGCAAACCACACACAGTGTTGCTGTGTGAACCAGTGGACGAAGCTCAGTCCAGACTGCAGAAAGACATCATCTCCATGTGAATAGAGACCCAGCCAGTCTGCACGGCTTCCATTAACTACTACAGTAACAGACATTGTTCCAGCTGTGTATCCAAATGAGACCTGTATCTGTCACAAACAACAGGTGGGTTAGGGTCAGAGAGAGACAACAGGTGGGTTAGGGTCAGAGAGAGACAACAGGTGGGTTAGGGTCAGAGAGAGACAACAGGTGGGTTAGGGTCAGAGAGAGACAACAGGTGGGTTAGGGTCAGAGAGAGACAACAGGTGGGTTAGGGTCAGAGAGAGACAACAGGTGGGTTAGGGTCAGAGAGAGACAACAGGTGGGTTAGGGTCAGAGAGAGACAACAGGTGGGTTAGGGTTAGGGTGGGTTAGGGTCAGAGAGAGACAACAGGTGGGTTAGGGTCAGAGTGAGACAACAGGTTGGTTAGGGTCAGAGAGAGACAACAGGTGGGTTAGGGTCAGAGAGAGACAACAGGTGGGTTAGGGTCAGAGAGAGACAACAGGTGGGTTAGGGTCAGAGAGAGACAACAGGTGTAGGGTAACAGTGTAACGCTTACTTCAGGGCCCTCACCAACAATGCAGAGAGACAACAGGTGTAGGCTACCAGTGAAACGCTTACTTCAGGGCCCTTACCAACAATGCAGAGAGAGAGAAATGGAAAAATTAACACAAGGAATAGAGAGCAAGAGACCATTTAATACTCTCAATGAGACCAGGTCACCACAGACACACACTGAAATACACTACACACCCATACACAGGATAGATGTTGAGAGAAGCTGTGGGGGGGAGGAGAAGGAGGAGAGAGAAGCTGTGGGGAGGAGGATGAGAGAGAGAAGCCTTGGGGAGGAGGAGAGAGAGAAGCTGTGGGGAGGAGGAAGAGAGAGAAGCTGTGGGGAGGAGGAAGAGAGAGAAGCTGTGGGGAGGAAGAGAGAGAAGCTGTGGGGAGGAGGAGGAGAGAGAAGCTGTGGGGAGGAGGAGGAGAGAGAGAAGCTGTGGGGAGGAGGAGGAGGGGAGAGAAGCTGTGGGGAGGAGGAGGAGGGGAGAGAAGCTGTGGGGAGGAGGAGGAGGGAGAGAAGCTGTGGGGAGGGAGGAGGAGGGGAGAGAAGCTGTGGGGAGGAGGAGGAGGGGAGAGAGAAGCTGTGGGGAGGAGGAGGAGGGAGAGAAGCTGTGGGGAGGAGGAGGAGGGAGAGAAGCTGTGGGGGGAGGAGGAGGGGAGAGAGAAGCTGTGGGGAGGAGGAGGAGGGGAGAGAGAAGCTGTGGGGAGGAGGAGGAGGGGAGAGAGAGAGCTGTGGGGAGGAGGAGGAGGGGAGAGAGAGAGAAGCTGTGGGGAGGAGGAGGAGGAGGAGAGAGAAGCTGTGGGGAGGAGGAGGAGGAGAGAGAGAGAAGCTGTGGGGAGGAGGAGGAGGAGAGAGAGAAGCTGTGGGGGGGAGGAGGAGGAGAGAGAGAGAGAAGCTGTGGGGAGGAGGAGGAGGAGAGAGAGAGAAGCTGTGGGGAGGAGGAGGAGGAGGAGAGAGAGAGAAGCTGTGGGGAGGAGGAGGAGGAGAGAGAGAGAAGCTGTGGGGAGGAGGAGGAGAGAGAAGCTGTGGGGAGGAGGAGGAGGAGAGAGAGAGAGAAGCTGTGGGGAGGAGGAGGAGGAGAGAGAGAGAAGCTGTGGGGAGGAGGAGGAGGAGAGAGAGAAGCTGTGGGGAGGAGGAGGAGAGAGAGCTGTGGGGAGGAGGAGAGAGAGAAAAGCTGTGGGGAGGAGGAGGAGGTGGGGAGGAGAGAGAGAAGCTGTGGGGAGGAGGAGAGAGAGAGAAGCTGTGGGGGAGGAGGAGAGAGAAGCTGTGGGGAGGAGGAGAGAGAGAGAAGCTGTAGGGAGGAGGAGGAGAGAGAGAAGCTGTAGGGAGGAGGAGGAGAGAGAGAAGCTGTGGGGAGGTCGAGAGAGAGAGAAAAAAGCTGTGGGGAGGAGGAGAGAGAGAAGCTGTGGGGAGGAGGAGGGAGAGAAGGAGGGAAGCTGTGGGAGAGAAAGGGAGGGAGATGAAGAGAGAAGCTGTGGGAGAGAAAGGGAGGGAGATGAAGAGGGAAGCTGTGGGGAGGTGAAGAGACATCTGTTGATTGGCTTACAGCAGCCAGTCACTGATCTGATTGGCTGTCAGGCTGTCTGTAGTGACATCTGTTTGGTTGACTGACAGTTGTCTGTTCTGTGTTTTTAGTCTTATGTGCCAAGAACCTTGCAAAGAAAGACTTCTTCCGTAAGTATCTCTGATCCCTCCTCTATGTCTGTCTCCTTCTGTAAGTATCTCTGATCCCTCCTCTCTGTCTGTCTCCTTCTGTAAGTATCTCTGATCCCTCCTCTATGTCTGTCTCCTTCTGTAAGTATCTCTGATCCCTCCTCTCTGTCTGTCTCCTTCTGTAAGTATCTCTGATCCCTCCTCTCTGTCTGTCTCCTTCTGTAAGTATCTCTGATCCCTCCTCTCTGTCTGTCTCCTTCTGTAAGTATCTCTGATCCCTCCTCTCTGTCTGTCTCCTTCTCTGTCTCCTTCTGTAAGTATCTCTGATCCCTCCTCTATGTCTGTCTCCTTCTGTAAGTATCTCTGATCCCTCCTCTCTGTCTGTCTCCTTCTGTAAGTATCTCTGATCCCTCCTCTCTGTCTGTCTCCTTCTGTAAGTATCTCTGATCCCTCCTCTCTGTCTGTCTCCTTCTGTAAGTATCTCTGATCCCTCCTCTCTGTCTGTCTCCTTCTGTAAGTATCTCTGATCCCTCCTCTCTGTCTGTCTCCTTCTGTAAGTATCTCTGATCCCTCCTCTCTGTCTGTCTCCTTCTGTAAGTATCTCTGATCCCTCCTCTCTGTCTGTCTCCTCTGTAAGTATCTCTGATCCCTCCTCTCTGTCTGTCTCCTTCTGTAAGTATCTCTGATCCCTCCTCTCTCTCTGTCAATTCAATTCAATTTCAATTCAAGGGCTTTATTGGCATGGAAAACATGTGTTAACATTGCCAAAGCAAGTGAGGTAGATAATATATAAAGTGAGTATATATCTGTCTCCATCTCTCTGCCTTCCTCTCTCTTTCACATTCTACTTTATAATAAGTGTGTGTGTGTGTGTGTGTGTGTGTGTGTGTAGGGTTGCCGGACCCATTTGCAAAGGTAGTGGTGGATGGATCAGGACAGTGTCATTCTACAGACACAGTGAAGAGCACTCTGGACCCCAAATGGAACCAACACTATGACCTGTGAGTAAACCCACTGCGGCCCACTGAAACCCACTGCGGCCCACTGAAACCCACTGCGGCACACTGAAACCCACTGAAACCCACTGAACACACTGAAACCCACTGAAACCCACTGCCCACATACTGAAACCCACATACTGAAACCCACTGCGGCACACTGAAACCCACTGCGGCCTACTGAAACCCACATACTGAAACCCACATACTGAAACCCACATACTGAAACCCACTGAAACCCACTGCGGCACACTGAAACCACTGAAAACCACTGCGGCACACTGAAACCCACTGAAACCCACTGCGGCACACTGAAACCCACATACTGAAACCCACTGCGGCACACTGAAACCCACTGAAACCACTGCGGCCTACTGAAACCCACATACTGAAACCCACATACTGAAACCCACATACTGAAACCCACATACTGAAACCCACAGAAAACCACTGCGGCACACTTAAACCCATTGAAACCCACTGCGACACACTGAAACCCACTGAAACCCACTGCGGCACACTGAAACCCACATACTGAAACCCACATACTGAAACCCACTGCGGCACACTGAAACCCACTGCGGCACACTGAAACCCACTGCGGCACACTGAAACCCACATACTGAAACCCACATACTGAAACCCACTGCGGCCCACTGAAACCCACTGCGGCCCACTGAAACCCACATACTGAAACCCACATACTGAAACCCACATACTGAAACCCACATACTGAAACCCACTGCGGCACACTGAAACCCACTGCGGCCTACTGAAACCCACATACTGAAACCCACATACTGAAACCCACATACTGAAACCCACATACTGAAACCCACTGAAACCCACTGCGGCACACTGAAACCCACTGAAAACCACTGCAGCACACTGAAACCCACTGAAACCCACTGCGGCACACTGAAACCCACATACTGAAACCCACATACTGAAACCCACTGCGGCACACTGAAACCCACTGCGGCCTACTACTGAAACCCACATACTGAAACCCACTGAAACCCACTGCGGCACACTGAAACCCACTGAAAACCACTGCGGCGCACTTAAACCCATTGAAACCCACTGAAACCCACTGCGGCACACTGAAACCCACAGCGGCACACTGAAACCCACATACTGAAACCCACATACTGAAACCCACTGCGGCACACTGAAACCCACTGCGGCCCACTGAAACCCACATACTGAAACCCACATACTGAAACCCACATACTGAAACCCACTGAAACCCACTGCGGCACACTGAAACCCATTGAAACCCACTGCGGCACACTGAAACCCACTGAAACCCACTGCGGCACACTGAAACCCACTGAAACCCACTGCGGCACACTGAAACCCACTGCACACTGAAACCCACATACTGAAACCCACTGCGGCCCACTGAAACCCACATACTGAAACCCACATACTGAAACCCACTGCGGCACACTGAAACTCACTGCGGCACACTGAAACCCACTGAAACCCAAATACTGTTGCTACTGTGCTGTGTTGTCATTAGTTGCTGCCATGTTGTTGTGTTGCTACTGTGCTGTGTTGTCATTAGTTGCTGCCATGTTGTTGTGTTGCTAGCATGCTGTGTTGCTAGCATGCTGTGTTGCTACCATGTTGTTGTGTTGCTAGCATGCTGTGTTGCTACCATGTTGTTGTTGTGTTGCTAGCATGCTGTGCTGCTAGCATGCAGTGTTGCTACCATGTTGTTGATGTGTTGCTAGCGTGCTGTGTTGCTGCCATGTTGTTGTGTTGCTAGCGTGCTGTGTTGCTAGCGTGCTGTGTTGCTAGCATGCTGTGATGCTACCATGTTGTGTTGCCTCCATGTTGTTGTCATGGTGTGTTGCTACCATGCTGTGTTGCTACCATGTTGTTGTTGTGTTGCTAGCATGCTGTGTTGCTACCATGTTGTTGTTGTGTTGCTAGCATGCTGTGTTGCTACCATGTTGTGTTGCTAGCATGCTGTGTTGCTAGCATGCTGTGTTGTCATGTTTTTGTCTTGGGTCACTCTTTAGTGTCTCTCTTCTTTAAAAGTCCCCGTCCCCTCAGGAGGCCTTTCGGTAGGCCGTCATTGTAAATAAGACCTTGTCTTGACTGACTTGCCTAATTAAAGGTTAAATAAATCAAATAAAAACATTTGAAGGTTATTTTCCAGAAGTGCAGTAATGGTGTCATTCACGAGGCAGGAGGCCGTCGGAGCCCAACACACACGGTCTGTTCACCGAGGCAGTAGACGGTCTGTTCACCGAGGCAGTAGACGGTCTGTTCACCGAGGCAGTAGACGGTCTGTTCACCGAGGCAGTAGACGGTCTGTTCACCGAGGCAGTAGACGGTGTGTTCACCGAGGCAGTAGACGGTCTGTTCACCGAGGCAGTAGACGGTCTGTTCACCGAGGCAGTAGACTGGTCTGTTCACCGAGGCAGTAGACGGTCTGTTCACCGAGGCAGTAGACGGTCTGTTCACCGAGGCAGGAGGACGGTCTGTTCCCGAGGCAGTACACACGGTCTGTTCACCGAGGCAGGAGGACGTCGGTGCCCGAGGCACAGATGGTCTGTTCACCGAGGCAGTAGACGGCCTGTTCACCGAGGCAGTAGATGGTCTGTTCACCGAGGCAGTAGATGGTCTGTTCACCGAGGCAATAGACGGTCTGTTCACTGAGGCAGGAGGCCGTCGGAGCCCAACACACACGGTCTGTTCACCGAGGCAGTAGACGGCCTGTTCACCGAGGCAGTAGATGGTCTGTTCACTGAGGCAGGAGGACGTCGGTGCCCTACACACACGGCCTGTTCACCGAGGCAGTAGACGGTCTGTTCACCGAGGCGGTAGACGGTCTGTTCACTGAGGCAGGAGACTTCAGAGCCCTACACATACGGTCTGTTCACCGAGGCGGTGTCTGTTCACCGAGGCGGTAGACGGTCTGTTCACCGAGGCGGTAGACGGTCTGTTCACCGAGGCGGTAGACGGTCTGTTCACCGAGGCGGTAGACGGTCTGTTCACCGAGGCGGTAGACGGTCTGTTCACCGAGGCGGTAGACGGCGGTCGGTGTTCACCGAGGCGGTAGACGGTCTGTTCACCGAGGCGGTAGATGGTCTGTTCACTGAGGCAGGAGGACGTCGGTGCCCTACACACGGTCTGTTCACTGAGGCAGTAGACGGCCTGTTCACCGAGGCAGTAGATGGTCTGTTCACCAAGGCAGTAGATGGTCTGTTCACCAAGGCAGTAGATGGTCTGTTCACCGAGGCAGTAGATGGTCTGTTCACCGAGGCAGTAGACGGTCTGTTCACTGAGGCAGGAGGCCGTCGGAGCCCAACACACACGGTCTGTTCACCGAGGCAGTAGACGGCCTGTTCACCGAGGCAGTAGATGGTCTGTTCACTGAGGCAGGAGGACGGTCTGTGCCCTACACAGACGGTCTGTTCACCGAGGCAGGACGGCCTGTTCACCGAGGCGGTAGGTCTGTTCACCGAGGCAGTAGACGGTCTGTTCACCGAGGCAGTAGACGGTCTGTTCACCGAGGCAGGAGGACGTCGGTGCCCTACACACGGTCTGTTCACCGAGGCAGTAGACGGTCTGTTCACCGAGGCAGTAGACGGTCTGTTCACCGAGGCAGGAGACGGGTGCCTGGTCTGTTCACCGAGGCAGTAGATGGTCTGTTCACCGAGGCAGTAGATGGTCTGTTCACCGAGGCAGTAGATGGTCTGTTCACCGAGGCAATAGACGGTCTGTTCACTGAGGCAGGAGGCCGTCGGAGCCCAACACACACGGTCTGTTCACCGAGGCAGTAGACGGCCTGTTCACCGAGGCAGTAGATGGTCTGTTCACTGAGGCAGGAGGACGTCGGTGCCCTACACACACGGCCTGTTCACCGAGGCAGTAGACGGTCTGTTCACCGAGGCGGTAGACGGTCTGTTCACCGAGGCAGGAGACTTCAGAGCCCTACACATACGGTCTGTTCACCGAGGCAGTAGACGGTCTGTTCACCGAGGCGGTAGACGGTCTGTTCACCGAGGCGGTAGACGGTCTGTTCACCGAGGCGGTAGACGGTCTGTTCACCGAGGCAGTAGACGGTCTGTTCACCGAGGCGGTAGACGGTCTGTTCACCGAGGCGGTAGACGGTCTGTTCACCGAGGCGGTAGACGGTCTGTTCACCGAGGCGGTAGACGGTCTGTTCACTGAGGCAGGAGGACGTCGGTGCCCTACACACGGTCTGTTCACCGAGGCAGTAGACGGCCTGTTCACCGAGGCAGTAGATGGTCTGTTCACCAAGGCAGTAGATGGTCTGTTCACCGAGGCAGTAGATGGTCTGTTCACCGAGGCAGTAGACGGTCTGTTCACTGAGGCAGGAGGCCGTCGGAGCCCAACACACACGGTCTGTTCACCGAGGCAGTAGACGGCCTGTTCACCGAGGCAGTAGATGGTCTGTTCACTGAGGCAGGAGGTCTGTTCACGGCAGTAGATGGTCTGTTCCCTAGGCACAGACGGTCTGTTCACCGAGGCAGTAGACGGTCTGTTCACCGAGGCGGTAGACGGTCTGTTCACCGAGGCAGGAGACTTCAGAGCCCTACACATACGGTCTGTTCACCGAGGCGGTAGACGGTCTGTTCACCGAGGCGGTAGACGGTCTGTTCACCGAGGCGGTAGACGGTCTGTTCACCGAGGCGGTAGACGGTCTGTTCACCGAGGCGGTAGACGGTCTGTTCACCGAGGCGGTAGACGGTCTGTTCACCGAGGCGGTAGACGGTCTGTTCACCGAGGCGGTAGACGGTCTGTTCACCGAGGCGGTAGACGGTCTGTTCACCGAGGCGGTAGACGGTCTGTTCACCGAGGCGGTAGACGGTCTGTTCACCGAGGCGGTAGACGGTCTGTTCACCGAGGCGGTAGATGGTCTGTTCACCGAGGCAGGAGACTGGAGCCCTACACACACGGTCTGTTCACCGAGGCAGTAGACGGTCTGTTCACCGAGGCGGTAGATGGTCTGTTCACCGAGGCGGGAGACGGTCTGTTCACCGAGGCGGTAGACGGTCTGTTCACCGAGGCAGTAGACGGTCTGTTCACCGAGGCGGTAGACGGTCTGTTCACCGAGGCGGTAGACCCTGTCTGTTCACCGAGGCGGTCAGACTCAGTCTGTTCACTGAGGCGGTAGACTCTGTTCACCGAGGCGGTAGACGGTCTGTTCACCGAGGCGGTAGACGGTCTGTTCACCGAGGCGGTAGACGGTCTGTTCACCGAGGCGGTAGACGGTCTGTTCACCGAGGCGGTGGACGGTCTGTTCACCGAGGCGGTAGATGGTCCTCACGGAGCTAACGTGAGGAGCGGGGAGCTAGCGTGAGGAGCGGGGAGCTAGCGTGACGAGCGGGGAGCTAGCGTGACGAGCGGGGAGCTAGTGTGACGAGCGGGGAGCTAGCGTGACGAGCGGGGAGCTTGCGTGACGAGCGGGGAGCTAGCTTGATGCAGTGATGTCCCTACCTATACATGCATATCTACCTCAGTCACCTCAGCCCCTGCACATCGACTCAGTACTGGTACCCTGTGTATATAACCTAGTTATCATTACTCAGTACTGGTACCCTGTATATATAACCTAGTTATCATTACTCAGTACTGGTACCCTGTATATATAGCCTAGTTATCATTACTCAGTACTGGTACCCTGTGTATATAGTCTAGTTATCGTTACTCAGTACTGGTACCCTGTGTATATAGTCTAGTTATTGTTACTCAGTACTGGTACCCTGTGTATATAGTCTAGTTATCATTACTCAGTACTGGTACCCTGTGTATATAGCCTAGTTATCATTACTCAGTACTGGTACCCTGTGTATATAGTCTAGTTATCGTTACTCAGTACTGGTACCCTGTGTATATAGTCTAGTTATTGTTACTCAGTACTGGTACCCTGTGTATATAGTCTTGTTATCGTTACTCAGTACTGGTACCCTGTGTATATAGTCTAGTTATCGTTACTCAGTACTGGTACCCTGTGTATATAGTCTAGTTATCGTTACTCAGTACTGGTACCCTGTGTATATAGTCTAGTTATCGTTACTCAGTACTGGTACCCTGTGTATATAGTCTAGTTATCGTTACTCAGTACTGGTACCCTGTGTATATAGTCTAGTTATCGTTACTCAGTACTGGTACCCTGTGTATATAGTCTAGTTATCGTTACTCAGTACTGGTACCCTGTGTATATAGTCTTGTTATCGTTACTCAGTACTGGTACCCTGTGTATATAGTCTAGTTATCGTTACTCAGTACTGGTACCCTGTGTATATAGTCTAGTTATCGTTACTCAGTACTGGTACCCTGTGTATATAGTCTAGTTATCATTACTCAGTACTGGTACCCTGTGTTGGAGAAGAAAGTAAAAGTGCAACATGTGCCATGTAAGAAAGCTAACATTTCAGTTCCTTGCTCAGAACATGAGAACATATGAAAGCTGGTGGTTCCTTTTTAACATGAGTCTTCAATATTCCCAGGTAAGAAGTTTTAGGTTGTAGTTAATATAGGACAATTTCTCTCTATACCATTTGTATTTCATTACCTTTTGACTATTGGACGTTCTAATTGGTACTATAGTATTGCCAGCCTAATCTCAGGAGTTGATAGGCTCGAAGTCGTAAACAGAGCTGTGCTTCAAGCATTGCTAAGAGCTGCTCGCAAACACAGTGCTGTTTGAATGAATGCTTACGAGCCTGCTGCTGCCTACCACTGCTCAGTCAGACTGCTCTATCAAATATCAAATCATAGATTTAATTATAATAACACACAGAAATACGAGCCTTAGGTCATTAATATGGTCAAATCCAGAAACTATCATTTCGAAAACAAAATGTTTATTCTTTCAGTGAAAGGCGGTTCTGTATTTTATCTAACGGGTGGCATCCCTCAGTCTGAATATTGCTGTTACATTGTAACAACCAAACCAGCAACTTACCTTGGCTCCTTGCAGCCACAAGGTCATTTTGACGCTGCACCCGTGTAACAGGTGGTCATCCTGCCACTCAGTCTCCTCGTGGAGAAATGTAATCAGCCACAAGGTGGTCATCCTGCCACTCAGTCTCCTCGTGGAGAAATGTAATCAGCCACAAGGTGGTCATCCTGCCACTCAGTCTCCTCGTGGAGAAATGTAATCAGCCACAAGGTGGTCATCCTGCCACTCAGTCTCCTCGTGGAGAAATGTAATCAGCCACAAGGTGGTCATCCTGCCACTCAGTCTCCTCGTGGAGAAATGTAATCAGCCACAAGGTGGTCATCCTGCCACTCAGTCTCCTCGTGGAGAAATGTAATCGGCCACAAGGTGGTCAAATGCCACAAGTCTCCTTGTTAGAAAGCAGCCACAAGGTGGTCATCCTGCCACTCAGTCTCCTCGTGGAGAAATGTAATCAGCCGCAAGGTGGTCATCCTGCCACTCAGTCTCCTCGTGGAGAAATGTAATCAGCCACAAGGTGGTCATCCTGCCACTTAGTCTCCTCGTGGAGAAATGTAATCAGCCACAAGGTGGTCATCCTGCCACAAAGTCTCCTCGTGGAGAAATGTAATCAAACAAGGTGGTCATCCTGCCACTCAGTCTCCTTGTGGAGAAATGTAATCAGCCACAAGGTGGTCATCCTGCCACTCAGTCTCCTCGTGGAGAAATGTAATCAGCCAAAGGTGGTCATCCTGCCACTGTCTCCTCGTGGAGAAATGTAATCAGCCACAGGTGGTCATCCTGCCACTCAGTCTCCTCGTGGAGAAATGTAATCAGCCACAAGGTGGTCATCCTGCCACTCAGTCTCCTCGTGGAGAAATGTAATCAGCCACAAGGTCATTTTGACGCTGCGCCCTTGTAACAGGTGGTCATCCTGCCACTCAGTCTCCTCGTGGAGAAATGTAATCGGCCACAAGGTGGTCATCCTGCCACTCAGTCTCCTCGTGGAGAAATGTAATCAGCCACAAGGTGGTCATCCTGCACCACAATCGGCGTCCAAAAAGGCCGATTTACCAATTGTTATGAAAACTTGAAATCGGCCCTAATTAATCTGTCGACCTCTATTCCTGACCCGTGTGTGTGTGTGTGTGTGTGTGTGTAGGTACATAGGGAAGACGGACTCCATCACCATCAGTGTGTGGAACCATAAGAAGATCCACAAGCGGCAGGGCGCCGGGTTCCTGGGCTGCATACGACTGCTGGCTAACTCCATCAGCAGACTGAAAGACACGGGCTGTAAGAGAGACACACACACACACACAGCTGATACAACTGCTGGCTAACTCCATCAGCAGACTGAAAGACACGGGCTGTAAGAGACACACACACACACACATACACTGACACATACTCCACAGCAGACTGAACACACACACCTTCTCCAGACAGCAGGCTGCATACGACTGCTGGCTAACTCCATCAGCAGACTGAAAGACACGGGCTGTAAGAGAGACACACACACACACACACACACACACATACACTGATCATAACAGCTGAAACAGAGCAGTACCTTCTCCAGACAGCTAGACTGACCATACCAGCTGAAACAGAGCAGTACCTTCTCCAGACAGCTAGACTGACAATACCAGCTGAAACAGAGCAGTACCTTCTCCAGACAGCTAGACTGACCATAACAGCTGAAACAGAGCAGTAGCTTCTCCAGACAGCTAGACTGACCATAACAGCTGAAACAGAGCAGTAGCTTCTCCAGACAGCTAGACTGACCATAACAGCTGAAACAGAGCAGTAGCTTGCTAGCTCTTTGCCCTGGTACTAGAGGCTCTGTACTGTACATACCAGCTGAAACAGAGCAGTAGCTTGCTAGCTCTTTGCCCTGGTACTAGAGGCTCTGTACTGTACATACCAGCTGAAACAGAGCAGTAGCTTGCTAGCTCTTTGCCCTGGTACTAGAGGCTCTGTACTGTACATACCAGCTGAAACAGAGCAGTAGCTTGCTAGCTCTTTGCCCTGGTACTAGAGGCTCTGTACTGGCAGCCGACAGTCAGAAAGTATTTAGACCCTTTCACTTTTTCCACATTTTTTTACAGCTCTATTCTAAAATTGATTCAATTGTTTTTTTTCTGCACACAATACCCAATAATGACATCACAATACCCAATAATGACATCACAATACCCAATAATGACATCACAATACCCCATAATGACATCACAATACCCCATAATGACGAAGCAAAAACAGGTTTTATACATTACAAGATTGGCACACCTGTATTTGGGGAGTTTCTCTCATCCAGACGTGACGCTTGGCGTTCAGGCCAAAGAGTTCAATCTGGATTTCATCAGACCAGAGAATCTTGTTTCTCATGGTCTGAGAGTCCCTTAGGTGCCTTTTGACAAACTCCAAGCGGGCTGTCATGTGCCTTTTACTGAGGAGTCGCTTCCGTCTGGCCAATCTACAATAAATGCCTGATTGGTAGAGTGGTGCAGAGATGGTTGTCCTTCTGGAAGTTTCTCCCATCTCTACAGAGGAACTCTTAAGCTCTGTCAGAGTGACCATCGGGTTCTTGATTACCTCCCTGACCAAGGCTGTTCTCCCCTGATAGCTTAGTTTGGCCGGGCAGCCAGCTCTAGGAAGAGTCTTGGTGGTTCCAAACTTCTTCCATTTAAGAATGATGGAGGCGACTGTGTTGTTTGGGACTTTCAATGCTGCAGAAATGTTTTTGTACCCCCCAGATCCGTGCCTTGACACAATCCTGTCTTGGAGCTCTACGGACAATTCCTTCGACCTCACAGCTTGGTTTTTGCTCTGACATGCACTGTCAACTGTGGGACCTTATATCGACAGGTGTGTGCTTTTCTAAATCATGTCCAATCAATTTAATGTACCACAGGTGGACTCCTTTCCTACTAGAAGGTGCTGTCTTTCCACTCATATTTCAAAAGAATGGGGCTGCTATTGAGGGACACCGACTCAACACCGACTCAGGAACTTGGATACCCGTGACTCTACCTGCTACCAACTAGCCAGCCAGCTAGCTAGCTAGGTTGCAATTGAACCTGCTACCAACTAGCCAGCTAGCTAGCTAGGTTGCAATGGAACCTGCTACCAACTAGCCAGCTAGCTAGCTAGGTTGCAATGGAACCTGCTACCAACTAGCCAGCTAGCTAGCTAGGTTGCAATGGAACCTGCTACCAACTAGCCAGCTAGCTAGCTAGGTTGCAATGGAACCTGCTACCAACTAGCCAGCTAGCTAGCTAGGTTGCAATGGAACCTGCTACCAACTAGCCAGCTAGCTAGCTAGGTTGCAATGGAACCTGCTACCAACTAGCCAGCTAGCTAGCTAGGTTGCAATGGAACCTGCTACCAACTAGCCAGCTAGCTAGCTAGGTTGCAATGGAACCTGCTACCAACTAGCCAGCTAGCTAGCTAGGTTGCAATGGAACCTGCTACCAACTAGCCAGCTAGCTAGCTAGGTTGCAATGGAACCCGCTACCAACTTGCCAGCTAGCTAGGTTGCAATGGAACCCGCTACCAACTAGCCAGCTAGCTAGCTAGGTTGCAATGGAACCCGCTACCAACTAGCCAGCTAGCTAGCTAGGTTGCAATGGAATGGTAAATAAATGCACTTATCATCTTCAAATAATATTTTTGCAGGAATCTCCTTGCGAATGATTTTGCTGAAGGAAATGGAGTCTATCATAGTTCATCTGGAATTCAATGTCATTATGAACGGCAGCTCAGAACAGCTGAAGATGGATTTTAAAGAACTGATTGGGTCTCTGCTTGACACCAACAAACGCCCCCATAATATCTGTCCCTCTGCCCTCCCTAAATCGTGGCATTGAACGGTTCAGCAGACTTCCATAACTGGCTACGAGACTATTGCAGTTCTGTGGGTGGAACATCTATTGACAATTTTGATACCTTCTGGAAACAAAGCTTGTTTTATAAGGAGGATGGGATCCACCCAAATCATTTGCATTCCTGGATCCTTTCACAGCATTATAATTCTGCGTTATGACAATGACTTATCAATGACCCAAGCCCAGCTCAGTTAATCCCTACCATTGTGTCGCTGAGTTGTCATAATTCTTCAGCAAATGTACATGATCACAGAGGTGTTGGAAGACACAATGTAAGTAACCTAATTTATGTCCGTCTTACTGCTCTAAGCCGTATTTATACTGTTATCACTGAGGTGGTGTGTCCTAGTAGAAAGTCCACTGTGTGCAGCTCACCCTGCACTGTTCCCTTACATAAATAACATGAGCATGTCTACCTCTGCTAAGCTTCTCAGAAAAGTGCTCAAAAAATAGGATGTTCTTTGTTGGAAGCCCCTACATAATAATCCGGGTAGAATCAGGAATTCCCCAGGGCAGCTGTCTAGGCCCCTTACTGGTAGAATCAGGAATTCCCCAGGGCAGCTGTCTAGGCCCCTTACTGGTAGAATCAGGAATTTCCCAGGCCCCTTACTGGTAGAATCAGGAATTTCCCAGGCCCCTTACTGGTAGAATCAGGAATTCCCCAGGGCAGCTGTCTAGGCCCCTTACTTTTTCCAATCTTTACTAAAGCAGGTATGTCTATGTATGCAGATGAGTAATGTGTAATTTGAGCAAATCGGAGTAACCCTGGATTGTAATCTGTTGTGGTCAAAACATGTTGATACAACAGTAGCTTCGATGGGGAGAAGTCTGTCCATAATGAATGCTTCTCTGCCATCTTAACAGCCCTATCAGCAAGGAAAATCTTACAGGCCCTAGTTTTGTCACACCTTGACTACTGTTCAGTCGTGTGGTCAGGTGCCACAAGGAGGGACTTAGGAAAATTGCCATTTGCTCAGAACAGGGCAGCACGGCTGGCCCGGTACATGTACACAGAGAACTGACATTGACACGTAAATTATTAATCTTTCCTAGCTGAAAGTGGATGAGAGATTGACTTCATCACTACTTGTTTTTGTGAGAGGTATTTACATGTTGAAGGTACCGAGCTGCTGTTTAAACTACTGGCACACAGCTCGGACACCCATTCATACCCCACAAGACATGCCACCAGAGGTCTGTTTAAACTACTAACACACAGCTCAGACACCCATACATACCCCACAAGACATGCCACCAGAGGTCTGTTTAAACTACTAACTCACAGCTCAGAAACCCATTCATACTCCACAAGACATGCCACCAGAGGTCTCTTCACAGTCTCCAAGTTCAGAACAGACTATGGGAGGTGCACAGTACTACATAGAGCCATGACTACATGGAACTCTATTCCACAGTACTACATAGAGCCGTGACTACATGGAACTCTATTCCACAGTACTACATAGAGCCGTGACTACATGGAACTCTATTCCACAGTACTACATAGAGCCATGACTACATGGAACTCTATTCCACAGTACTACATAGAGCCATGACTACATGGAACTCTATTCCACATCAGGTAACCATGACTACATGGAACTCAGATTCCACAGTATAGAATGGAACTCTAGACAGTACTACATAGAGCCATGACACATGTATCTATTCCACAGTAACATACACTACATGGAACTCTATTCCACAGTACTACATAGAGCCATGACTACATGGAACTCTATTCCACAGACTACATAGAGCCATGACTACATGGAACTCTACACAGTACTACATAGAGCCATGACTACATAACTCTATTCCACAGTACTATAGAGCCATGACACATGGAACTCTATTCCACAGTACTACATAGAGCCATGACTACATGGAACTCTATTCCACAGTACTACATAGACACTACATGGAACTCTATACAGTACACATACCATACTACAGACTCACCACAGTACTACATAGAGCCATACTACATGGAACTCTATTCCACAGTACTACATACCATGACTACATGGAACTCTATTCCACAGTAACATACCGTGACTACATGGACAGACCACAGTACACATAACATGACTACATGGAACTCTATTCCACAGTACACATAGAGACATGACTACATGGAACATACTCACTACTATACAGACACATGGAACTCTATTCCACAGTACTACATAAGCATGACTACATGGAACTCTATTCCACAGTACTACATAGAGCCGTGACACATATTCCACAGTACTACATAGAGCCATGACTACATGGAACTCTATTCACATCAGGTAACTGATGCACAGTAGAATCAGACAAAAACAGATAAAAATACACCTATGGAACAGAGGGGACTGTGAAGACACACACACTCATACTATACACAGACACAATAACATACTCACTACTATACAGACACACACACACAATAACATACTCACTACTATACAGACACACACACACAATAACATACTCACTACTATACAGACAATAACATACTCACTACTATACAGACACACACACACAATAACATACTCACTACTATACAGACACACACACACAATAACATACTCACTACTATACAGACACACACACACAATAACATACTCACTACTATACAGACACACACACACAATAACATACTCACTACTATACAGACACACACACACAATAACATACTCACTACTATACAGACAATAACATACTCACTACTATACAGACACACACACACAATAACATACTCACTACTATACAGACACACACACACAATAACATACGCACTACTATACAGACAATAACATACTCACTACTATACAGACACACACACACAATAACATACTCACTACTATACAGACACACACACACAATAACATACTCACTACTATACAGACACACACACACAATAACATACTCACTACTATACAGACACACACACACAATAACATACACACTACTATACAGACACACACACACAATAACATACTCACTACTATACAGACACACACACACACATAACATACTCACTACTATACAGACACACACACACAATAACATACTCACTACTATACAGACACACACACAATAACATACTCACTACTATACAGACACACACACACAATAACATACTCACTACTATACAGACACACACACACAATAACATACTCACTACTATACAGACACACACACACACACAATAACATACTCACTACTATACAGACACACACACACAATAACATACTCACTACTATACAGACACACACACACAATAACATACTCACTACTATACAGACACACACACACAATAACATACTCACTACTATACAGACACACACACACAATAACATACTCACTACTATACAGACACACACACACAATAACATACTCACTACTATACAGACACACACACACAATAACATACTCACTACTATACAGACACACACACACAATAACATACTCACTACTATACAGACACACACACACAACAACATACTCACTACTATACAGACACACACACACAATAACATACTCACTACTATACAGACACACACACACACACACATACAGAACATACTCACTACTATACAGACACACACACACAATAACATACTCACTACTATACAGACACACACACACAATAACATACTCACTACTATACACACAATAACATACGCACTACTATACAGACACACACACACAATAACATACTCACTACTATACAGACACACACACACAATAACATACTCACTACTATACAGACACACACACACAATAACATACTCACTACTATACAGACACACACACACAATAACATACTCACTACTATACAGACACACACACACAATAACATACTCACTACTATACACACACACACACACATAACATACTCACTACTATACACACACACACACAATAACATACTCACTACTATACAGACACACACACACAATAACATACTCACTACTATACAGACACACACACACAATAACATACTCACTACTATACACACACACACACACACAATAACATACTCACTACTATACAGACACACACACACAATAACATACTCACTACTATACAGACACACACACACACATAACATACTCACTACTATACAGACACACACACACAATAACATACTCACTACTATACACACACACACACACAATAACATACGCACTACTATACAGACACACACACACAATAACATACTCACTACTATACAGACACACACACACAATAACATACTCACTACTATACAGACACACACACATAACATACTCACTACTATACACACACACACACAATAACATACTCACTACTATACAGACACACACACACAATAACATACTCACTACTATACAGACACACACACACACATAACATACTCACTACTATACACACACACACACACATAACATACTCACTACTATACAGACACACACACACATAACATACGCACTACTATACAGACACACACACACAATAACATACTCACTACTATACACACACACACACACAATAACATACTCACTACTATACAGACACACACACACAATAACATACTCACTACTATACAGACACACACACACAATAACATACTCACTACTATACAGACACACACAACATACTCACTACTATACAGACACACACACACAATAACATACTCACTACTATACAGACACACACACACACAATAACATACTCACTACTATACACACACACAATAACATACTCACTACTATACACACAACATACATACTCACTACTATACACACACACACACACACACACAATAACATACGCACTACTATACAGACACACACACACAATAACATACTCACTACTATACACACACACACACACAATAACATACTCACTACTATACACACAATAACATACTCACTACTATACAGACACACACACACACATAACATACTCACTACTATACAGACACACACACACAATAACATACTCACTACTATACAGACACACACACACAATAACATACTCACTACTATACAGACACACACACACAATAACATACTCACTACTATACAGACACACACACACATAACATACTCACTACTATACAGACACAAACACACACACTACTACTACTATACACACACACACACAATAACATACTCACTACTATACACACACACACAATAACATACTCACTACTATACAGACACACACACACAATAACATACTCACTACTATACAGACACACACACACACAATAACATACTCACTACTATACACACACACACACAATAACATACTCACTACTATACACACACACACACACACAATAACATACGCACTACTATACAGACACACACACACAATAACATACTCACTACTATACAGACACACACACACAATAACATACTCACTACTATACAGACACACACAATAACATACTCACTACTATACAGACACACACACACACACAATAACATACTCACTACTATACAGACACACACACACAATAACATACTCACTACTATACAGACACACACACACAATAACATACTCACTACTATACAGACACACACACACAATAACATACTCACTACTATACAGACAATAACATACACTACATACAGACACAACATAACATACTCACTACTATACAGACACACACACACAATAACATACACACTACATACAGACACACACACACACAATAACATACTCACTACTATACAGACACACACACACAATAACATACTCACTACTATACACACACACACACAATAACATACTCACTACTATACACACACAACAATAACATACTCACTACTATACAGACACACACACACAATAACATACTCACTACTATACAGACACACACACACAATAACATACTCACTACTATACACACACACACAATAACATACACTACTATACACACACACACATAACATACTCACTACTATACAGACACACACACACAATAACATACTCACTACTATACAGACACACACACACAATAACATACACACTACTATACAGACACACACACACAATAACATACTCACTACTATACACACACACACACAATAACATACTCACTACTATACACACACACACAATAACATACTCACTACTATACAGACACACACACACAATAACATACACACTACTATACAGACACACACACACAATAACATACTCACTACTATACAGACACACACACACAATAACATACTCACTACTATACAGACACACACACACAATAACATACTCACTACTATACAAACACACACACACACATAACATACTCACTACTATACACACACACACACAATAACATACTCACTACTATACACACACACACACACAATAACATACGCACTACTATACAGACACACACACACAATAACATACTCACTACTATACAGACACACACACACAATAACATACTCACTACTATACAGACACACACAATAACATACTCACTACTATACAGACACACACACACAATAACATACTCACTACTATACAGACACACACACACATAACATACTCACTACTATACAGACACACACACACAATAACATACTCACTACTATACACACACACACACACAAACATACACACTACTATACAGACACACACACACAATAACATACTCACTACTATACACACACACACACAATAACATACTCACTACTATACACACACACACACAATAACATACGCACTACTATACAGACACACACACACAATACATACTCACTACATACACACACACAATAACATACTCACTACTATACAGACACACACACACATACTCACTACTATACACACACACACACAATAACATACTCACTACTATACAGACACACACACACAATAACATACTCACTACTATACAGACACACACACACAATAACATACTCACTACTATACAGACACACACAATATACATACTCACTACTATACAGACACACACACACATAACATACTCACTACTATACAGACACACACACACACACACAATAACATACTCACTACTATACAGACACACACACACACAATAACATACTCACTACTATACA
>NW_024609272.1:0-22500 GCF_018296145.1 Oncorhynchus tshawytscha | reverse complement strand
CTTTGCATCAACTTCATGTAACTGTCAATAAAAGCCTTTGACACTTATGAAATGCTTGTAATTATACTTCAGTATTCCATAGTAACATCTGACAAAAATATCTAAAGACACTGAAGCAGCAAACTTTGTGGAAATTAATATTTGTGTCATTCTCAAAACTTTTGGCCACGACTGTACACGAGAACATGATGTACCACTGATGCACAACCCAGAATCGGTGCTCGATCAGTCGCTAAAGTCAACGTCCTCTACGACAGAGAACGGTTGATTGTCAACGTCCTCTACGACAGAGAACGGTTGATTGTCAACGTCCTCTACGACAGAGAACGGTTGATTGTCAACGTCCTCTACGACAGAGAACGGTTGATTGTCAACGTCCTCTACGACAGAGAACGGTTGATTGTCAACGTCCTCTACGACAGAGAACGGTTGATTGTCAACGTCCTCTACGACAGAGAACGGTTGATTGTCAACGTCCTCTACGACAGAGAACGGTTGATTGTCAACGTCCTCTACGACAGAGAACGGTTGATTTGTGAATGAATCCCATTCACTTGGTGTTATGGATTTCACCTTTGAGTTGTCTCGCTGAAAATCAAATCTAATTTATTTATAAAGCCCTTCTTACATCAGCTGATATCTCAAAGTGCTGTACAGAAACCTGAAATGTTCTTACTCTTTCAAATGACTGTTTGACTTGTTGACTGCTCGATCCACACAGCAGACATTGTGGGCTAGGTTAGGAACGCTGTGTTGCACGTGTAGTGCAACATTTTACATGGCATCATTACGCTGTGTACCTACGTTATATAGGTATGCACGTCATCTACCTACGGTTATCTACCTACGTTATATAGGTATGCACGTCATCTACCTACGTTATGTAGGTATGCACGTCATCTACCTACGTTATGTAGGTCATCTACCTACGTTATATACGGTATGCACGTCATCTACCTACGTTATGTAGGTATGCACGTCATCTACCTACGTTATCTACCTACGTTATATAGGTATGCACGTCATCTACCTACGTTATGTAGGTATGCACGTCATCTACCTACGGTATGTAGGTCATCTACCTACGTTATATAGGTATGCACATCATCTACCTACGTTATGTAGGTATGCACGTCATCTACCTACGGTATGTAGGTCATCTACCTACGTTATATAGGTATGCACGTCATCTACCTACGTTATGTAGGTATGCACGTCATCTACCTACGGTATGTAGGTCATCTACCTACGTTATATAGGTATGCACATCATCTACCTACGTTATGTAGGTATGCACGTCATCTACCTACGGTATGTAGGTCATCTACCTACGTTATATAGGTATGCACGTCATCTACCTACGTTATGTAGGTATGCACGTCATCTACCTACGTTATGTAGGTATGCACGTCATCTACCTACGTTATGTAGGTATGCACGTCATCTACCTACGTTATATAGGTATGCACGTCATCTACCTACGTTATATAGGTATGCACGTCAGCTTTGACATCGGCTTTAAACTAGACTTCGGGTCGATACCGATGTTTACATTTTTAGCTAATATCGACCGATTCCGATATGTTTACCGATATATCCTGCATCCCTAGTACAAACATTATTGGGCACAGACAACAGCACAACGGGCAACAAGGTAGAGACAACAATACATCACAACAATACATCACAACAATACATCACAACAATACATCACGCTAAGCAGCGACAACTGCCAGTAAGAGTGTCCATGATTGAGTCTTTGAATGAAGAGATGGAGATAAAACTATTCGGTTTGAGTGTTTGTTGCAGCTCGTTCCAGTCGCTAGCTGCAGCGAACTGAAACGAGAAGTGACTAGGATTGTGCCATTGGCTTCTGGACAGTGAAAGAAAGTTGATATGAAAAACAATTAAACAGGAGAGAAATGCTGGTTTCAATGGCCTATTATGAAGACTTTATAAAATAATTGCCTCCATGTTTCCATAATAGCCTGCCTACCGTTGCCTGTACACTTGAATAGTGAATGGGAGGCGCTCATCAATTACCATTTGGAAAATAAAAATAGTAGCTCTTTTTTTAAGCATGGCCATCAAAACTGTTTTAACACGCCATTTGCATTTAAAAAGTCAGAAATAGCAATTAAATTCATCACTAACCTTTGATGATCTTCATCAGATGGCACTCACAGGACTTCATTTTACACAATAAATGTGTGTTTTGTTCGATAAAGTTAATCTTTATGTCCAAAAACCTCATTTGAAATGGGTGTGTTATGTTCAGAAATGCATTGTCTCAAACAAACATCTGGTGAAAGTGCAGAGAGCCACATCAAATTACAGAAACACTCATCATAAACATTGATAAAAGATACAAGTGTTAAACATATGAATAAAGAAACTTCTCCTTAGTGCAACCGCTGTGTCAGATTTCAAAAAGGCTTTACGGCGAAAGCACACTTTGCGATTATGTTAGGTCAGCGCCTAGCCACAGAAACCCATACAGCCATTTTCACCAAAGTCAGAAAAAGCATTAAAAATAATCACTTACTTACCTCACTTACTTGATGATCTTCATCTGGTGGCACTCCCAGGTCTCCATGTTAGACAACAGATGTTTGTTTTGTTTGATAAAGTTAATCTTTATGTCCAAATAACTCCGTTTTGTTGGTGCGTTTAGTTCAGAAATCCAAAGGCACAATGTGCGCTCTCAAAACCAAGATGAAAAGTCAAAAAGTACAACAAAAGATAGTAGAAACATGTCAAACGATGTTTAAAATTAATCCTCAGTTTGTTTTTGTCATAAATAATCAATAATATTTCAACCGGACAAAAGCTTCATCAATGGAAAAGGTAAACAAGAAATGCGCGTTCCCGATCACGTGCTTGGTTAATGTCTGGAAATTTCCACTGTCCTCTCATTGAAAGTGCTGTATCTCCCTCATTTTTCAGAGTAAAAGCCTCAAACCGTGCCAAAAGACTGGTCACATGTTGAGGAAGCCATAGAGATCGTGAACTGGGTCCTAAGTCTCTGTATAGTGGATAGGTTTTCAATGGAAAAACAGCCTTTCAAAATAATAGTAATTCCTGGTTGGATTCTCCTCGGGTTTTCGCCTGCCATATGAGTTATGTTATACTTACACTTACTTATATTTTCACCGTTTTGGAAACTTTAGAGTGTTTTCTATCCAAATCTACTAATTATATGCATATCCTAGCTTATGGGCCTGAGTAGCAGGCAGTTTAATTTGGGCACGCTTTTCATCCGGAGGTGAAAATACCGCCCCCTGACCAAGACAGGTTAAGAGTATGGGTTAGGGTTTATGTTAAGGTTAGGGTAAGGGTACGGGTTAGGGTAAGAGTACGGGTTTGGGTTTATGTTAAGGTTAGGGTAAGAGTACGGGTTAGGGTTTATGTTAAGGTTAGGGTAAGGGTACGGGTTAGGGTAAGAGTACGGTTAGGGTAAGAGTACGGGTTTGGGTTAAGGTTAGGGTAAGAGTACGGGTAAGGTTAAGGTTACGGGTTAGGGTAAGAGTACGGGTTAGGGTTTAAAGGTTAGGGTAAGAGTACGGGTTAGGGTTTAAGTTAAGGTTAGTGTAAGAGTACGGGTTAGGGTTAAAGTTAAGGTTAGGGTAAGAGTACGGGTTAGGGTTAAGTTAGGTTAGGGTAAGAGTACGGGTTGGGGTTTAAGTTAAGGTTAGTGTAAGAGTACGGGTTAGGGTAAGAGTACGGGTTAGGTTAAGAGTACGGGTTAGGGTTAGGTTAAGAGTACGGGTTTGGGTTAAAGTTAAGGTTAGGGTAAGAGTACGGGTTAGGGTTTATGTTAAGGTTAGGTTAAGAGTACGGGTTAGGGAAATAGGATTTTGATTGGGGCTGAATTGTGTGTCCCCACAAGGTTAGCTGTACTAGACTGTGTGTGTAATGTGTGTTAACTGTGTTTTCCAGTGAGCCTCCAGACCAGAGATGGTTTGGGCAGCGGAGGACCCGTGGTCGACTGTAGAGGACTGTTAGAGAATGAGGGGTGAGGATCCTTCTGTGGTTGTGTGTGTTGGAGGGCTCTCTCACTGTGTGTGTTGGAGGGCTCTCACTGTGTGTGTTGGAGGGCTCTCTCACTGTGTGTGTGTGTGTGTGTGTGTGTGTGTGTGTGTGTGTGTGTGTGTGTAGGCCTGTGTTTGAGAGCTGTTTCAGTGAGGAGCCGCTGCCATACTCAGACCCCACGGGCGCCGCTGGGGGCGGGACCTGTCCACCGGATTCACCCAACCAGGAGAACCGGCTCCAGGCTCAGCGAATCAGAAGCCAGGATTCCCAAAGACACACCCACACCCCTCAGAACCGACCACATGGCAACCAATCACCTGATCTGCCTGAGGGATACGGTGAGAGAGACGGAGAGAGTTTGTGTTATTTACAAATTGTACAGGGCCAGGTGTGTGTTATTGACCAGGTGTGTGTTATTGTCCAGGGCCAGGTGTGTGTTATTGACCAGGGCCAGGTGTGTGTTATTGACCAGGGCCAGGTGTGTGTTATTGACCAGGTGGTGTGTGTTATTGACCAGGGCCAGGTGTGTGTTATTGACCAGGTGTGTGTTATTGACCAGGGCCAGGTGTGTGTTATTGACCAGGGCCAGGTGTGTGTTATTGACCAGGGCCAGGTGTGTGTTATTGACCAGGGCCAGATGTGTGTTATTGACCAGGTGTGTGTTATTGGCCAGGTGTGTGTTATTGACCAGGGCCAGGTGTGTGTTATTGACCAGGTGTGTGTTATTGGCCAGGTGTGTGTTATTGACCAGGGCCAGGTGTGTGTTATTGACCAGGTGTGTGTTATTGACCAGGGCCAGGTGTGTGTTATTGACCAGGTGTGTGTTATTGACCAGGTGTGTGTTATTGACCAACAGGTGGCTGTTTATTCTGAATGGGGTTGTGGAGAAAGACCATGGGCCAGGTGCCTGGCTAGCTTCTCTGGCCAGGTGATGTGTTATTGGATGGGGAACCAGGGCTGCAGGTTAGTGGTCTTGGCTGCTACAGGTTAGCTGGTCTTGGCTGCTACAGGTTAGCTGGTCTTGGCTGTTTTACAGGTTAGCTGGTCTTGGCTGTTTACAGGTTAGCTTGTCTTGGCTGTTTACAGGTTAGCTGGTCTTGACTGTTTACAGGTTAGCTGGTCTTGGCTGTTTACAGGTTAGCTGGTCTTGGCTGCTACAGGTTAGCTGGTCTTGGCTGCTACAGGTTAGCTGGTCTTGGCTGTTTTACAGGTTAGCTGGTCTTGGCTGTTTTACAGGTTAGCTGGTCTTGGCTGTTTACAGGTTAGCTGGTCTTGGCTGTTTACAGGTTAGCTGGTCTTGGCTGTTTACAAGTTAGCTGGTCTTGGCTGTTTTCTGACAAGTTAGCTGGTCTTGGCTGTTTTACAGGTTAGCTGGTCTTGGCTGTTTTACAGGTTAGCTGGTCTTGGCTGTTTACAGGTTAGCTGGTCTTGGCTGTTTACAGTTAGCTGGTCTTGGCTGTTTACAAGTTAGCTGGTCTTGGCTGTTTTACAGGTTAGCTGGTCTTGGCTGTTTTACAGGTTAGCTGGTCTTGGCTGTTTTACAGGTTAGCTGGTCTTGGCTGTTTACAGGTTAGCTGGTCTTGGCTGTTTACAGGTTAGCTGGTCTTGGCTGTTTACAGGTTAGCTGGTCTTGGCTGTTTTACAGGTTAGCTGGTCTTGGCTGTTTACAGGTTAGCTGGTCTTGGCTGTTTTTACAGGTTAGCTGGTCTTGGCTGTTTTACAGGTTAGCTGGTCTTGGCTGTTTACAGGTTAGCTGGTCTTGGCTGTTTTACAGGTTAGCTGGTCTTGGCTGTTTTACAGGTTAGCTGGTCTTGGCTGTTTACAGGTTAGCTGGTCTTGGCTGTTTACAAGTTAGCTGGTCTTGGCTGTTTACAAGTTAGCTGGTCTTGGCTGTTTTACAGGTTAGCTGGTCTTGGCTGTTTTACAGGTTAGCTGGTCTTGGCTGTTTTACAGGTTAGCTGGTCTTGGCTGTTTTACAGGTTAGCTGGTCTTGGCTGGTTTACAGGTTAGCTGGTCTTGGCTGTTTACAGGTTAGCTGGTCTTGGCTGTTTACAGGTTAGCTGGTCTTGGCTGTTTACAGGTTAGCTGGTCTTGGCTGTTTACAGGTTAGCTGGTCTTGGCTGTTTACAGGTTAGCTGGTCTCTGTAGCTGAGTTGACCTATCGCTGCACTCTGCTCCCCATCTCAACAGCTGCAGCAGTAGAGACTAGATACTAGAGTAGATACTATTATCCCTAGTGTGTGTTTGTGTCCAACGTGTGTGTGTTGTGTGACCTTTCTGTATGATGTGTGTGTGTTACCCTCAGCGCATCCTACCCTGCAGGGACAGGTGTATTTTCTTCACACACAGACGGGAGTCAGCACCTGGCATGACCCACGCATACCCAGGTAATACACGCCCACCATACAGCCAGCCGTCTACCTACTACCCTCTACCCTTACTACCTACCCTCTACCCTTCCTATCCTATCCTATCCTCCATATCCTACCCTCGACCCTCACCATCCTACCCTCTACCCTCACTATACTACGCTCTACCCTTACTACCTACCCTCTACCCTTCCTATCCTACCCTCTACCCTTACTATCCTACCCTCGACCCTCACCATCCTACCCTCTACCCTTACTATCCTACCCTCTACACTTACTACCTACCCTCTACCCTTCCTATCCTATCCTCACTATCCTACCCTCGACCCTCACCATCCTACCCTCTACCCTTACTATCCTACCCTCTACCCTTACTATCCTACCCTTCCTATCCTACCCTCGACCCTCACCATCCTACCCTCTACCCTCACCATCCTACCCTCTACCCTTACTATCCTACCCTCACTATACTACCCTCTACCCTTACTACCTACCCTCTACCCTTCCTATTCTACCCTCTACCCTTACTATCCTACCCTATACCCTTACTATCCTACCCTATACCCTTACTATACTACCCTCTACCCTTACTATACTACCCTCTACCCTTACTATACTACCCTCTACCCTTACTATCCTACCCTCTACCCTTACTATACTACCCTCTACCCTTACTATCCTACCCTTACTATCCTACCCTCTACCCTTACTATACCACCCTCTACCCTTACTATCCTACCCTATACCCTTACTATACTACCCTCTACCCTTACTATACTACCCTCTACCCTTACTATCCTACCCTATACCCTTACTATACTACCCTCTACCCTTACTATACTACCCTCTACCCTTACTATCCTACCCTCTACCCTTACTATACTACCCTCTACCCTTACTATCCTACCCTTACTATCCTACCCTCTACCCTTACTATCCTACCCTCTAACCCTTACTATACTACCTTCTACCCGTGCTATCCTATCCTCACTATCCTACCCTCTACCCTTACCATCCTACCCTTACTATACTACCCTCATTACCCTTACTATACTACCCTCTACCCTTACTATCCTACCCTCTACCCTTACTATACTACCCTTACTATCCTACCCTTACTATACTACCCTCATTACCCTTACTATCCTACCCTCTACCCTTACTATCCTACCCTCTACCCTTACTATACTACCCTCTACCCTTACTATCCTACCCTTACTATCCTACCCTCTACCCTTACTATACTACCCTCTACCCTTACTATCCTACCCTCTACCCTTACTATCCTACCCTCTACCCTTACTATACTACCCTCTACCCTTACCCTACTATCCTACCCTCTACCCTTACTATCCTACCCTCTACCCTTACTCTACTACCCTCTACCCTTACTATCCCTACCCTTACTATCCTACCCTCTACCCTTACTATACTACCCTCTACCCTTACTATCCATCCTACCCTTACTATCCTACCCTCTAACCCTTACTATACTACCTTCTACCCGTGCTATCCTATCCTCACTATCCTACCCTCTACCCTTACCATCCTACCCTTACTATACTACCCTCATTACCCTTACTATCCTACCCTCTACCCTTACTATCCTACCCTCTACCCTTACTATACTACCCTCTACCCTTACTATACTACCCTTACTATCCTACCCTCTACCCTTACTATCCTACCCTCTACCCTTACTATCCTACCCTCTACCCTTACTATCCTACCCTCTACCCTTACTATCCTACCCTCTACCCTTACTCTACTACCCTCTACCCTTACTACCCTACCCTTACTATCCTACCCTCTACCCTTACTATACTACCCTCTACCCTTACCATCCTACCCTTACTATCCTACCCTCTAACCCTTACTATACTACCTTCTACCCGTGCTATCCTATCCTCACTATCCTACCCTCTACCCTTACTATCCTACCCTTACTATACTACCCTCATTACCCTTACTATATCCTACCCTCTACCCTTACTATCCTACCCTCTACCCTTACTATACTACCCTCTACCCTTACTATACTACCCCAGTTACTATCCTACCCTCTGGGAGGTGACCCTTACTATCCTACCCTCTACCCTTACTATCCTACCCTCTACCCTTACTATCCTACCCTCTTTACCCTACTTAATACTACCCTCTACCCTCACCATCCTACCCTCATTACCCTTACTATCCTACCATTACTACCCTACCCTCTACCCTTACTATACTACCCTCATTACCCTTACGATCCTACCCTCTACCCTTGACGATCCTACCCTCTACCCTTACGATCCTACCCTCTCCCTTACTATCCTACCCTCTACCCTTACCATCCTACCCTCTACCCTTACTACCTACCCTCTACCCTTCCTATACAACCCTCTACCCTTACTATCCTATCCTCTACCCTCACTATCCTACCCTCACTATCCTACCCATCTACCCTCACTATCCTTCCCTCTACCCTCACTATCCTACCCTCTACCCTTACTATCCTCCCCTCTATTCTAACACCCCCTACCTCTCCATCTATCCTACCTCCCCAACTACCTCAACCCTATACCACCTTACCTGAATTGGAACGCATCCCGTTGGAAGGCCTAGAGCTCAGTAAGGTGTGTTGTGATTGGTTTAGAGCTCAGTAAGGTGTGTTGTGATTGGTTTAGAGCTCAGTTAGGTGTGTTTTGATTGGTGTAGAGCTCAGTAAAGTGTGTTTTGATTGGTGTAGAACTCAGTAAGGTGTGTTGTGATTGGTGTAGAGCTCAGAAAGGTGTATTGTGATTGGTCCAGGGCCCTGATAGTATGGTGTGTTGTGATTGGTCCAGGGACCTGGCCAGTGTGAGCTATGAGGAGTTGGGTCCGCTGCCGGCCGGCTGGGAGGTGAGGAGCACGGTGTCGGGACGGATCTACTTTGTGGATCACAACAACCGAACAACGCAGTTCACTGACCCCGGCTACACACCATCATCAGGTACACTTGTACACACACAGTTATTTAATTTATTTCATAAACATGGTTATGTAACACCCAATGCCACTATGTGAAAAGTTATCGCCCCCTTACACTCAATAACTGGTTTTGCCACCTTTAGCTGCAACTCATCTGTCTATACCCCATCTCAGTTGGGATTAGGTTTGGACTTTGACTAGGCCATTCCAACATCTCAGTTGGGATTAGGTTTGGACTTTGACTAGACCATTCCAACATCTCCATTGGGATTAGGTTTGGACTTTGACTAGGCCATTCCAACATCTCAGTTGGGATTAGGTTTGGACTTTGACTAGGCCATTCCAACATCTCAGTTGGGATTAGGTTTGGACTTTGACTAGGCCATTCCAACATCTCCATTGGGATTAGGTTTGGACTTTGACTAGGCCATTCCAACATCTCCATTGGGATTAGGTTTGGACTTGGACTAGGCCATTCCAACATCTCCATTGGGATTAGGTTTGGACTTTGACTAGGACATTCAAAACATCAAATGTGTTGCTTTTGGGATCCATGTCTGTCCAAAGAGTTATTCTTTTAGCTCATCTGTCCATAGAACATTCTTTTAGCTCATCTGTCCATAGAACATTCTTTTAGCTCATCTGTCTATAGAACATTCTTTTAACTCATCTGTCAACATTCATCTGTCCATAGAACATTCTTTTAACTCATCTGTCTATAGAACATTCTTTTAGCTCATCTGTCTATAGAACATTCTTTTAGCTCATCTGTCTATAGAACATTCTTTTAGCTCATCTGTCTATAGAACATTCTTTTAACTCATCTGTCTATAGAACATTCTTTTAACTCATCTGTCTATAGAACATTCTTTTAACTCATCTGTCTATAGAACATTCTTTTGCTCATCTGTCTATAGAACATTCTTTTAGCTCATCTGTCTACAGAACATTCTTTTAACTCATCTGTCTATAGAACATTCTTTTAACTCATCTGTCTATAGAACATTCTTTTAACTCATCTGTCTACAGAACATTCTTTTAACTCATCTGTCTATAGAACATTCTTTTAAGCTCATCTGTCTATAGAACATTCTTTTAACTCATCTGTCTATAGAACATTCTTTTAACTCATCTGTCTACAGAACATTCTTTTAACTCATCTGTCTATAGAACATTCTTTTAACTCATCTGTCTATAGAACATTCTTTTAACTCATCTGTCTATAGAACATTCTTTTAGCTCATCTGTCTATAGAACATTCTTTTAACTCATCTGTCTATAGAACATTCTTTTAACTCATCTGTCTATAGAACATTCTTTTAGCTCATCTGTCTACAGAACATTCTTTTAACTCATCCAGTTATTGAGTGAAAGGGGGCAATACTTTTTTGAAACAGGAATTTGGTGTTACAAAACTTTGTTAAATAAATAAATGTGTTTGTTATTTGTAAACTCAGGTTCCCTTTATCTAATATTAGGTTTTGGTTGAATATCCGATAACATTCAGTATCAAAGATATGTAAAAATCAGAAAGGGGACAAATCCACTGTGTTTCTCCAGCCAACACTCCCAGGTGAAGGATTCGTCTCAGCCACTGGGTGGGGGAGGCGGGAGAGAGATGGAGGTGGGGGGGGAGGAGGGAGGAGAAGGGGAGGTGACACTGCGTTATGAGAGAGACCTGGTCCACAAACTGAAGCTGCTCCGACACGAGCTGTCACTACAGCAACCACAGGCCGGACACTGTCGCATAGAGGTCTCACGAGACGAGATCTTTGAGGTATGTACATACACACACACACACACACACACACACACACACACACACACACACACACACACACACACACACACACACAGAGAGACTCACACATACCCACCTTTACTTTTATAGGCATGCCTACACAATACAAGATGGATTTTTCTTCAGGTTATATTTTCTTTAATTGTGTGTGCGTGTGTAGGAGTCTTATCGTCAGATCATGAAGATGAGACCCAAGGATCTGAAGAAACGACTGATGGTGAAGTTTAGAGGAGAGGAAGGACTGGACTACGGAGGAGTGGCAAGGTGACAGTCTGTTGTACTAACGTTGGATTGTGGTTACGTTGTGATGACGTTGTGATGACGTTGTGGTTTGTGATGACGTTGTTTTCTGGTCATGGCGGGTGCCCATACCTGCTGTGTGCAGGGTGGGAAATTAACACCCACCACCCAGAAGGCATTGGCAGGTGAGAATGTCTTCCACCAGCCACGTTGGCATTTGGGAACATTTTGTATCATTTTGATCCAAAGCCACATGTTTCTCTAAAGAATATAAAAGGTGAATCAGTGATTTGTATTTCCTGCAACTTTCTGAAGAAGTCACGGCATGGAAGTCCCTGTCTACCACATTGTTTAGCTGGGCATGGGAATCCCTGTCTACCACGTTGTTTAGCTAGTTAGCTGGGCATGGGAATCCCTGTCTACCACGTTGTTTAGCCAGTTAGCTGGGGAGTCCCTGTCTACCACATTGTTTAGCTGAGCATGGGAGTCCCTGTCTACCACGTTGTTTAGCTGGGCATGGGAGTCCCTGTCTACCACGTTGTTTAGCTGGGCATGGGGAGTCCCTGTCTACCACGTTGTTTAGCCAGTTAGCTGGTCATGGGAGTCCCTGTCTACCACGTTGTTTAGCCAGTTAGCTGGGCATGGGAGTCCCTGTCTACCACATTGTTTAGCTGGTCATGGGAGTCCCTGTCTACCACGTTGTTTAGCTGGGCATGGGAGCCCCACCTACCACGTTGTTTAGCTGGGCATGGAAGTCCCGGTCTACCACGTTGTTTAGCCAGTTAGCTGGGCATGGGAGCCCCACCTACCACGTTGTTTAGCTGGGCATGGAATCCCTGTCGACCACGTTGTTTAGCCAGTTAGCTGGGCATGGGAGCCCCACCTACCACGTTGTTTAACTGGGCATGGGAATCCCTGTCGACCACGTTGTTTAGCCAGTTTGTTTAGCTGGGCATGGGAGCCCCACCTACCACGTTGTTTAGCTGGGCAAGGGAGTCCCTGTCTACCACGTTGTTTAGCTGGTCATGGGAATCCATGCCTACCACGTTGTTTAGCCAGTTAGCTGGTCATGGGATCCCCTGTCTCCCACGTTGTTTAGCTGGTCATGGGATCCCCTGTCTACCACGTTGTTTAGCCAGTTAGCTGGTCATGGGATCCCCTGTCTACCACGTTGTTTAGCCAGTTAGCTGGGGAATCCCTGTCTACCACGTTGTTTAGCCAGTTAGCTGGGGAGTCCCTGTCTACCACGTTGTTTAGCCAGTTAGCTGGGGAGTCCCTGTCTACCACGTTGTTTAGCCAGTTAGCTGGGGAGTCCCTGTCTACCACGTTGTTTAGCCAGTTAGCTGGGGAGTCCCTGTCTACCACGTTGTTTAGCTGGGCATGGGAGTCCCTGTCTACCACATTGTTTAGCCAGTTAGCTGGGCATGGGAATCCCTGTCTACCACATTGTTTAGCCAGTTAGCTGGGCATGGGAGCCCCACCTACCACGTTGTTTAGCTGGGCATGGAATCCCTGTCGACCACGTTGTTTAGCCAGTTAGCTGGGCATGGGAGCCCCACCTACCACGTTGTTTAGCTGGGCATGGAATCCCTGTCGACCACGTTGTTTAGCCAGTTAGCTGGGCATGGGAGCCCCACCTACCACGTTGTTTAACTGGGCATGGGAATCCCTGTCGACCACGTTGTTTAGCCAGTTAGCTGGGCATGGGAGCCCCACCTACCACGTTGTTTAGCTGGGCATGGAATCCCTGTCGACCACGTTGTTTAGCCAGTTAGCTGGGCATGGGAGCCCCACCTACCACGTTGTTTAACTGGGCATGGGAATCCCTGTCTACCACGTTGTTTAGCCAGTTAGCTGGGCATGGGAGCCCCACCTACCACGTTGTTTAGCTGGGCATGGGAGTCCCTGTCTACCACGTTGTTTAGCTGGGCATGGGAGTCCCTGTCTACCACGTTGTTTAGCTGGGCATGGGAGTCCCTGTCTACCACTTTGTTAAGCCAGTTAGCTGGGCATGGGAACCCCTGTCTACCACGTTGTTTAGCCGGTTAGCTGGGCATGGGAGTCCCTGTCTACCACGTTGTTTAGCTGGGCATGGGAGTCCCTGTCTACCATGTTGTTTAGCCAGTTAGATGGGGAATTCCTGTCTACCACGTTGTTTAGCTGGGCATGGGAGTCCCTGTCTACCACATTGTTTAGCTGGGCATGGGAATCCCTGTCTACCACATTGTTTAGCCAGTTAGCTGGGCCTGGGAATCCCTGTCGACCACGTTGTTTAGCCAGTTAGCTGGGCATGGGAGTCCCTGTCTACCACGTTGTTTAGCTGGTCATGGGAGGCCCTGTCGACCACGTTGTTTAGCCAGTTAGCTGGTCATGGGAGGCCCTGTCTACCACGTTGTTTAGCCAGTTAGCTGGGCAAGGGAATCCCTGTCGACCACGTTGTTTCAAATCAAATGTATTTGTCACATACACATGGTTAGCAGATGTTAATGCGAGTGTAGCGAAATGCTTGTGCTTCTAGTTCCAACATTGCAGTAATAACCAACGGGTAATTTAACCTAACAATTCCAAAACTACTACCTTATGCACACAAGTGTAAAGGGATGAAGAATATGTACATAAAGATATATGAATGAGTGATGGTACAGAACGGCATAGGCAAGATACAGTAGCTGGTATCGAGTACAGTAGAAACATGTGAGATGAGTAATGTAGGGCATGTAAACATAAAGTGGTATAGTTTAAAGTGGCTCGTGTTTAGCCAGTTAGCTATGCCAGAACAACTCTTTCTACAGGCTTTTCCATAAAACCTTCCCAATTAAATGTTAACGGCAATGTAGTCTGACCTGTGAGTCTGACCTGTAGTCTGACCTGTAGTCTGACCTGTAGTCTGACCTGTAGTCTGACCCGTAGTCTGACCTGTAGTCTGACCCGTAGTCTGACCTGTAGTCTGACCTGTAGTCTGACCCTGTAGTCTGACCTGTAGTCTGACCTGTAGTCTGACCTGTAGTCTGACCCGTAGTCTGACCCGTAGTCTGACCCGTAGTCTGACCCGTAGTCTGACCTGTAGTCTGACCTGTAGTCTGACCCGTAGTCTGACCCGTAGTCTGACCCGTAGTCTGACCCGTAGTCTGACCCGTCTGACCTGTAGTCTGACCCTGTAGTCTGACCCGTAGTCTGACCCGTCTGACCCGTAGTCTGACCCGTAGTCTGACCCCGTAGTCTGACCTGTAGTCTGACCCGTAGTCTGACCCGTAGTCTGACCCGTAGTAGTCTGACCTGTCTGACCTGTAGTCTGTCTGACCTGTAGTCTGACCTGTCTGACCCGTCTGACCTGTCTGACCCGTTCTGACCCGTCTGACCCGTGACCTGTAGTCTGACCTGTAGTCTGACCCCGTAGTCTGACCCGTGACCTGTCTGACCCGTAGTCTGACCCGTAGTCTGACCCCCGTAGTCTGGCCCGTAGTCTGACCCGTAGTCTGACCCGACCTGACCCGTAGTCTGACCCGTAGTCTGACCTGTAGTCTGACCTGTAGTCTGACCCGTGTCTGACCCGTAGTCTGACCCGTAGTCTGACCTGTAGTCTGACCTGTAGTCTGACCTGTAGTCTGACCTGAGAACCATTGGATTATTTGTATGAATCACATGGGTATTTTTTGTTGTTGTGCAAACTCTGCCATCACAGAAACACAGCTAGTCAAACACCAGTCTCTTGCTAGGTGCAGAAACACCAGTCTCTTGCTAGGTGCAGAAACACCAGTCTCTTGCTAGGTGCAGAAACACCAGTCTCTTGCTAGGTGCAGAAACACCAGTCTCTTGCTAGGTGCAGAAACACCAGTCTCTTGCTAGGTGCAGAAACACCAGTCTCTTTGCTAGGTGCAGAAACACCAGTCTCTTGCTAGGTGCAGAAACACCAGTCTCTTGCTAGGTGCAGAAACACACAAACACCAGTCTCTTGCTAGGTGCAGAAACACCAGTCTCTTGCTAGGTGCAGAAACACCAGTCTCTTGCTAGGTGCAGAAACACCAGTCTCTTGCTAGGTGCAGAAACACCAGTCTCTTGCTAGGTGCAGAAACACCAGTCTCTTGCTAGGTGCAGAAACACACAGTCTCTCTTGCTAGGTGCAGAAACACCAGTCTCTTGCTAGGTGCAGAAACACCAGTCTCTTGCTAGGTGCAGAAACACCAGTCTCTTGCTAGGTGCAGAAACACGGCTAGTCAAACACCAGTCTCTTGATTGGTGCAGAAACACCATTAGTCAAACATGTACCTGCTGAGATAACATTGTAATAACATTGTATTATGGTTATTCAGGGAGGGACTGTACCTGCTGTGGTAACGTTGTATTATGGTTATACAGGGAGTGGCTGTACCTGCTGTGGTAACATTGTATTATGGTTATACAGGGAGTGGCTGTACCTGCTGTGGTAACATTGTATTGTGGTTATACAGGGAGTGGCTGTACCTGCTGTGGTAACGTTGTATTATGGTTATACAGGGAGTGGCTGTACCTGCTGTGGTAACATTGTATTGTGGTTATACAGGGAGTGGCTGTACCTGCTGTGGTAACATTGTAATAATGTTGTATTATGGTTATACAGGGAGTGGCTGTTCCTGCTGTGGTAACATTGTAATAATGTTGTATTATGGTTATACAGGGAGTGGCTGTTCCTGCTGTGGTAACATTGTAATAACATTGTAATAATGTTATATTATGGTTATACAGGGGTGGCTGTTCCTGCTGTGGTAACGTTGTATTGTAATAACAGGGAGTGGCTGTAATAACATGTATTGTATTATGGTTATACAGGGAGTGGCTGTACCTGCTGTGGTAACGTTGTATCATGGTTATACAGGAGGGGCTGTACCTGCTGTGGTAACATTGTATTAAGGTTATACAGGGAGTGGCTGTACCTGCTGTGGTAACATTGTATTATGGTTATACAGGGAGTGGCTGTACCTGCTGTGGTAACATTGTATTATGGTTATACAGGGAGTGGCTGTACCTGCTGTGGTAACATTGTAATAATGTTGTGTTATGGTTATACAGGGAGTGGCTGTACCTGCTGTGGTAACATTGTATTGTGGTTATACAGGGAGTGGCTGTACCTGCTGTGGTAACATTGTATTGTGGTTATACAGGGAGTGGCTGTACCTGCTGTGGTAACGTTGTAATAACGTTGTATTAAGGTTATACAGGGAGTGGCTGTACCTGCTGTGGTAACATTGTATTATGGTTATACAGGGAGTGGCTGTACCTGCTGTGGTAACATTGTATTGTGGTTATACAGGGAGTGGCTGTACCTGCTGTGGTAACGTTGTATTGTGGTTATACAGGGAGTGGCTGTACCTGCTGTGGTAACGTTGTAATAACGTTGTATTAAGGTTATACAGGGAGTGGCTGTACCTGCTGTGGTAACATTGTATTATGGTTATACAGGGAGTGGCTGTACTTGCTGTGGTGACATTGTATTGTGGTTATACAGGGAGTGGCTGTACCTGCTGTGGTAACGTTGTATTATGGTTATGCAGGGAGTGGCTGTACCTGCTGTGGTAACATTGTATTGTGGTTATACAGGGAGTGGCTGTACCTGCTGTGGTAACATTGTAATAATGTTGTATTATGGTTATACAGGGAGTGGCTGTACCTGCTGTGGTAACATTTTATTGTGGTTATACAGGGAGTGGCTGTACCTGCTGTGGTAACGTTGTATTGTGGTTATACAGGGAGTGGCTGTACCTGCTGTGGTAACGTTGTATTGTGGTTATACAGGGAGTGGCTGTACCTGCTGTGGTAACATTGTAATAATGTTGTATTATGGTTATACAGGGAGTGGCTGTACCTGCTGTGGTAACATTTTATTGTGGTTATACAGGGAGTGGCTGTACCTGCTGTGGTAACGTTGTATTGTGGTTATACAGGGAGTGGCTGTACCTGCTGTGGTAACGTTGTATTGTGGTTATACAGGGAGTGGCTGTACCTGCTGTGGTAACGTTGTAATAACGTTGTATTAAGGTTATACAGGGAGTGGCTGTACCTGCTGTGGTAACATTGTATTATGGTTATACAGGGAGTGGCTGTACTTGCTGTGGTAACATTGTATTGTGGTTATACAGGGAGTGGCTGTACCTGCTGTGGTAACGTTGTATTATGGTTATACAGGGAGTGGCTGTACCTGCTGTGGTAACATTGTATTGTGGTTATACAGGGAGTGGCTGTACCTGCTGTGGTAACGTTGTATTATGGTTATACAGGGAGTGACTGTACCTGCTGTGGTAACATTGTATTGTGGTTATACAGGGAGTGGCTGTACCTGCTGTGGTAACATTGTAATAATGTTGTATTATGGTTATACAGGGAGTGGCTGTTCCTGCTGTGGTAACATTGTAATAATGTTGTATTATGGTTATACAGGGAGTGGCTGTTCCTGCTGTGGTAACATTGTAATAACATTGTAATAACATTATATTATGGTTATACAGGGAGTGGCTGTACCTGCTGTGGTAACGTTGTAATAACGTTGTATTAAGGTTATACAGGGAGTGGCTGTACCTGCTGTGGTAACATTGTATTATGGTTATACAGGGAGTGGCTGTACCTGCTGTGGTAACGTTGTAGCATGGTTATACAGGGAGGGGCTGTACCTGCTGTGGTAACATTGTATTAAGGTTATACAGGGAGTGGCTGTACCTGCTGTGGTAACGTTGTATTATGGTTATACAGGGAGTGGCTGTACCTGCTGTGGTAACATTGTATTAAGGTTATACAGAGAGTGGCTGTACCTGCTGTGGTAACATTGTAATAATGTTGTGTTATGGTTATACAGGGAGTGGCTGTACCTGCTGTGGTAACATTGTATTGTGGTTATACAGGGAGTGGCTGTACCTGCTGTGGTAACGTTGTATTGTGGTTATACAGGGAGTGGCTGTACCTGCTGTGGTAACGTTGTAATAACGTTGTATTAAGGTTATACAGGGAGTGGCTGTACCTGCTGTGGTAACATTGTATTATGGTTATACAGGGAGTGGCTGTACTTGCTGTGGTAACATTGTATTGTGGTTATACAGGGAGTGGCTGTACCTGCTGTGGTAACGTTGTATTATGGTTATGCAGGGAGTGGCTGTACCTGCTGTGGTAACATTGTATTGTGGTTATACAGGGAGTGGCTGTACCTGCTGTGGTAACATTGTAATAATGTTGTATTATGGTTATACAGGGAGTGGCTGTACCTGCTGTGGTAACATTTTATTGTGGTTATACAGGGAGTGGCTGTACCTGCTGTGGTAACGTTGTATTGTGGTTATACAGGGAGTGGCTGTACCTGCTGTGGTAACGTTGTATTGTGGTTATACAGGAGTGGCTGTACCTGCTGTGGTAACGTTGTAATAACGCTGTTTATTATACAGGGAGTGGCTGTACCTGCTGTGGTAACATTGTATTATGGTTATACAGGGAGTGGCTGTACTTGCTGTGGTAACATTGTATTGTGGTTATACAGGGAGTGGCTGTACCTGCTGTGGTAACGTTGTATTATGGTTATACAGGGAGTTGCTGTACCTGCTGTGGTAACATTGTATTGTGGTTATACAGGGAGTGGCTGTACCTGCTGTGGTAACGTTGTATTGTGGTTATACAGGGAGTGGCTGTACCTGCTGTGGTAACATTGTATTATGGTTATACAGGGAGTGGCTGTACCTGCTGTGGTAACATTGTATTCAGGTTATACAGGGAGTGGCTGTACCTGCTGTGGTAACGTTGTATTATGGTTATACAGGGAGTGGCTGTACCTGCTGTGGTAACATTGTAATAATGTTGTATTATGGTTATACAGGGAGTGGCTGTACCTGCTGTGGTAACGTTGTAATAATGTTGTATTAAGGTTATACAGGGAGTGGCTGTTCCTGCTGTGGTAACGTTGTATTATGGTTATACAGGGAGTGGCTGTACCTGCTGTGGTAACGTTGTATTATGGTTATACAGGGAGTGGCTGTACCTGCTGTGGTAACATTGTAATAATGTTGTATTATGGTTATACAGGGAGTGGCTGTACCTGCTGTGGTAACGTTGTAATAATGTTGTATTCAGGTTATACAGGGAGTGGCTGTACCTGCTGTGGTAACATTGTATTCAGGTTATACAGGGAGTGGCTGTACCTGCTGTGGTAACATTGTATTCGGGTTATACAGGGAGTGGCTGTACCTGCTGTGGTAACGTTGTAATAATGTTGTATTAAGGTTATACAGGGATTGGCTGTACCTGCTGTGGTAACATTGTATTCAGGTTATACAGGGAGTGGCTGTACCTGCTGTGGTAACATTGTATTCGGGTTATACAGGGAGTGGCTGTACCTGCTGTGCCATGAGATGTTGAACCCGTTCCACGGCCTGTTCCAGTACTCAACAGACAACATTTACACACTACAGATCAACCCTGACTCCTCTATCAACCCTGTGAGTACACACACACATTACAGATCAACCCTGTGAGTACACACACACTACAGATCAACCCTGTGAGTACACACACACTACAGATCAACCCTGTGAGTACACACACACTACAGATCAACCCTGTGAGTACACACACACTACAGATCAACCCTGTGAGTACACACACACTACAGATCACTGAGATCAACCCTGTGAGTACACACATTACAGATCAACCCCTACTCCTCTATAAACCCTGTGAGTACACACACTACAGATCAACCCTGTGAGTACACACATTACAGATCAACCCTACTCCTCTATAAACCCTGTGAGTACACACACTACAGATCAACCCTGTGAGTACACACATTACAGATCAACCCCTACTCCTCTATAAACCCTGTGAGTACACACACTACAGATCAACCCTGTGAGTACACACATACAGATCAACCCTGACTCCTCTATCAACCCTGTGAGTACACACACTACAGATCAACCCTGTGAGTACACTACAGATCAACCCTGTGAGTACACACACACTACAGATCAACCCTGAGTACACACATTACAGATCAACCCCTACTCCTCTATAAACCCTGTGAGTACACACACTACAGATCAACCCTGTGAGTACACACATTACAGATCAACCCCTATCCCCTGTGAGTACACACACTACAGATCAACCCTGTGAGTACACACATTACAGATCAACCCTGACTCCTCTATAAACCCTGTGAGTACACACACTACAGATCAACCCTGTGAGTACACACATTACAGATCAACCCTGACTCCTCTATAAACCCTGTGAGTACACACACTACAGATCAACCCTGTGAGTACACACATTACAGATCAACCCCTACTCCTCTATAAACCCTGTGAGTACACACACTACAGATCAACCCTGTGAGTACACACATTACAGATCAACCCCTACTCCTCTATAAACCCTGTGAGTACACACTACAGATCAACCCTGTGAGTACACACACTACAGATCAACCCTTTTGAGTACACACTACAGATCAACCCTGTGAGTACTGGTGATGATGATGATGATGATGATGGTGTGTGTATAGGACCACCTGTCGTATTTCCACTTTGTGGGTCGTGTGATGGGCCTGGCAGTGTTCCATAGTCACTATATCAACGGAGGCTTCACCCTGCCCTTCTACAAGCAGCTGCTGGGGAAACCTATTATGCTACAAGACCTGGAGACCACTGATCCTGAACTTCACAAGAGTCTGGTCTGGATACTGTGAGTACCACACACTAGTAATTACACTAGCTTTACTGACCCTGGACTAGACAAGAGTTTGGATACTGTGAGTACCACACACACACACTAGTAATTACTCTAACTTTACTGACCCTGGACTACACAAGAGTCTGGATACCGTGAATACCACACACTAGGCATTACACTAGTTTTACTGATCCTGGACTAGACACGTGTCTGGTCTGGATACTGTGAGTACCACACACTAGGAATTACACTAGCTTTACTGATCCTGGACTAGACACGAGTCTGGATACTGTGAGTACCACACACTAGGAATTACACTAGCCTTACTGATCCTGGACTAGACACGAGTCTGGATACTGTGAGTACCACACACTAGGAATTACACTAGCTTTGTGCCAGCAGTGTCTCTTCGTTTCTGGGTATTACAATGTTATCTGTGTGTGTGTGTGTGTGGTGTGTGTGTGTGTGTGTGTGTGTGTAGGGAGAATGACATCTCGTCGGTTCTAGATCATACGTTCTGCGTGGAACACAGTGCCTTCGGGAAGTTCCTTCAACATGAGCTGAAACCCAACGGTCAGAACCTCCCGGTAACCGAGGACAACAAGAAGGAGTACGTGAAGCTTTATGTCACCTGGAGGTTTATGAGGGGGATCGAGGCTCAGTTCTTAGCTCTGCAGAAAGGATTCAGCCAACTGATTCCTCAACACCTCCTCAAACCATTTGACCACAAGGAGCTGGAGGTACCTGTCTGTTATACCTGTCTGTTATACCTGTCTGTTATACCTGTCTGTTATACCTGTCTGTTATACCTGTCTGTTATACCTGTCTGTCTGTTATACCTGTCTGTCTGTTGTACCTGTCTGTATGTTGTACCTGTCTGTTATCAAATCAAATCAAATCAAATTTATTTATATAGCCCTTCGTACATCAGCTGATATCTCAAAGTGCTGTACAGAAACCCAGCCTAAAACCCCAAACAGCAAGCAATGCAGGTGTAGAAGCACGGTGGCTAGGAAAAACTCCCTAGAAAGGCCAAAACCTAGGAAGAAACCTAGAGAGGAACCAGGCTATGTGGGGTGGCCAGTCCTCTTCTGGCTGTGCCGGGTGGAGATTATAACAGAACATGGCCAAGATGTTCAAATGTTCATAAATGACCAGCATGGTCGAATAATAATAAGGCAGAACAGTTGAAACTGGAGCAGCAGCACAGTCAGGTGGAAGTTGAAACTGGAGCAGCAGCATGGCCAGGTGGACTGGGGACAGCATGGAGTCATCATGTCAGGTAGTCCTGGGGCATGGTCCTAGGGCTCAGGTCAGTTGAAACTGGAACAGCAGCATGGCCAGGTGGACTGGGGACAGCAAGGAGTCATCATGTCAGGTAGTCCTGGAGCTCAGGTCCTAGGGCTCGGGTCCTCCGAGAGA